>NC_073693.1:228170746-228287390 GCF_029784155.1 Uranotaenia lowii | reverse complement strand
TTGGAAACTCTAAACTGGACATACAAAAACCCTACCTCGTCTTAACAATGGGTTTTTATTCCAGAAGTGTAACCCAACAAATTCAGAATTTGAAACATTTTAACTTCAAAATTAATTCACCGAATTATTTTATGCATCAACAAGTTGGGAGCCATGTATCATGACTCAGAATCAGAATTAGCAAATTAAAATCTACAACCTAGTATTCTCTACTTTTTAACTTAAAATTTTTATTAACAAAAAAATGTGCTGATATGAAATATACTTCAACAACTCAATTTCAGTCACAATATTATTTTGTGTTTTTCGCTCTTCTTAGTGCTCAACATCACATTCAAAAACGTTTTGATAAATTACACAAGGCTCCGAAATAAACATCCTTCGAGGTGCAAAGAATTTAAAAGCTTAGTTTCGACCACTTCAGGTGCCCTGGATCTAAAGATGCAGTTTTACTATCAGCTTTTGTTTTTTGAATAACTTTTGCAAGTATTTAAAAATCATTTTAAAAATTTCTGCATTTTGACAAAGCTTTAAAACAAAAACACGAGATCTAAAAATCAAAGTTTAAATCAATATTCAACTTTCGTCAAGACTTCAAGTAATTTTGAATTCTGCGAAAAAGTAATATAGTTTTTCAATTTGTGTACCTTTCCTCATTTTTATTGAAGTTTTAAGCCAAATTGAATTTTATATATTTTTAAAGCAACAATCTAATAAACTGTAGAATTTAACTTTTCTATTAACTGAAGAATTTTACTTTTTAAGATTATGTATCATCATCTTTGAAATACTATTCCTTAATTCAATTAAATGGGTCTAGAAAACAAATTCAGAATCAAATTTTTTTTCTGTAGCCGTAGATGTGTTACTTCATTAGTTATCAATGATTGATTTCGCTTAAAACTGATGCATTTTAAAGCTTATAAACTCCATATCACCAAAACGCAAGGTGATAGACAAAATTTGAAAAAAGATTCGAGTTCAGGACGCTTAAATCTACCAAATCAATCATTCAATCATAAGCATCAAAATGCTGTTCTTTGAAGTTGTCAATTAAATTCTTTTTAAAATGATTGGACGAGTTTTATGAAAAAAAATCCTTCTAAAATTTTAAGAAATTAATCTTTTTCTTCTTCATATTTTGATTTAATTTTCAAATAAATTCAACGAATTCTTAAAAAAAACTATTTAAATTTAACGAAATTTTTTTTAAGTTTCACTTTGTTTTTCAAATCTAAATTTTTGTGTTCTTAAAACATAATCTACTGCTTTTGAAACTAAATTTTTAATAAGAAAAACATAGTTTCTATCTCCTGTCCTTTTCAGGGCGCAATATTGCAAATGATTGCGACAAAATATTCAGATCTTCAAATTTTAAACTTCGATTGAAAATTTTTAAAATTTTATCCAATTTTCATTATATTAAATAATGTTTCCAAATTAAAAAAAAACTTGGAGTTCATTATTTTTATTTTATCAGTTTCTTATCGATCATTTCCCAATCTGTAACTTGTTAGGATAACATGAACATGTTGCTTGAACTTCAGTACTTTTTTTGCCTTTAGTTTGAATTACTAAATGAATTTTAATATAGAACAGGGATTTATCTTGGGCTTTGATCAAAATTAAATATTTTTTTTCTTTTCATCAAATAAAATTCAATTATCTACTATAGAAGTTCAAAATGTTTTTTTTTCTAATCAAGAATTCACATTGCTAATCGGGATAATTTTCAAGATACCTACTACAGTGGATTTTTTAAATCAATACTTCCATTTAATATGAAGAAAAGAAATGTGAAATAAGATGAACTATAAATAACAATCATTATTATTTTTTTTACAATTTTTTTTCCTGGTTCATTTTTAACGTGATCTGACATTTATCAAAAACTTGAATTTATTATATTTTGAGCTTGTGTGATATTTATAAGTAAGAAAATAGTTCAGAAATCAATTTACCTATTTCTTTTGTATTTTTTGGTATTGTTATTATTTTCGGCTGAATTTGAATTTCGAAACCCCCCCCCATGGACGAGTCCTTCGCACGGGCCTGTCAATTAACATAAAGAAAAAAAATATGAAAAAAGTTTTTTCTTATAGAAACACCTCAGTCAATTTGAAATTATTTTTAAAGTTTCTGAAAAACGTTAATGATGATTTCGATAAAAATTGCTCAAAAAATTAAGGAGCCAAATACATGAGTTGAATAACTAAAATTAAATTTTTGTTCGGGAAATCTGACCAGTAAAGTCTAATCTTATTGATATTCAATATTTGAGACCAAATTTCTATCAATAAGCGAGGAAATTTTCGAAAAACTATTGTAGAATTGCTGATTTGGGATAAGATCTTTAGGTTTTGCTTAAGTTTGGAGTCGAGATTATAACTCTTGAACCATTATAGTCGTTCATCAGAATTCGATTAAAGATTTGAAGACAAAAAAATTTTGCTTTGCATTTTGTCTCAACGATTAAGATTTTCTTTGAACAACAATGGTTTCTTATCATAAAACTTAAATTTGGAGAAATTTATCAAGAAAAATCGAGGTTTAGAGGGTTAAATCAAATCTAGATGCTTTAATCAAGAAATGAGAATGGATTTAAAATTCTAGTTTTGAATATTTAATCTTTAACTTTTTTTCTTGATAATTGATTTGATATAATATTTCATTTGCGAACTATCAATCACTTTGGTTTGGTCAATATTTCAAATGTTCATTCATTGTCTAATCTAGCAGTTTGCGAAGGAAGTTGTGCATGAATTAAGTTTCATAACTTGATTTTTTCTGTCCATTTTTCAATCTTCAAGATTCAGAATAATAAATCCTAGCGTGTAATTTCGAAAAATTAACAAAAATTGTATCTTCATTTTACAATGCATTCCTAACACTTATAGATTTTACTTAATTCTATTGAATCAATTTTTGCTCTGATATTTGCAGAAAATTAGATTTAAACGTAATTTTGTAGTAAGAAAGAGGTTTCAACCATTTTTTTTAGTTAAATATCTCCATAATTGGCATAAAGTGGTTTAATATTTCAGGACATCTGAACCACATATTTCCAAAAAATTAAAATTCCATATACAAATCGAATCTGTTCATTTAAAGACTCTGAAGTTAATTGCTCTTTTTTTTAAATAATTTTCCTGAGCAATACACTTTTTACGTTTGAATTGAACAATATTAAATAATTCAAAAATTTGGTCTGGTTAGATTTTTTTTTAACAGTCGCCACGCCAAGGATGGAGAAAAAGTTTTCTCTTTATCCAGTTTCGGTTTGATTTTGAAACTTCGTTTTCTTTCAAAATTTAAAACTGAATATTTTTTTTCCGGTTCCTAAACAAATAAAAAACAAACATTTAACTGTGTTCTAGTTTCAATATAAGAACCCATGTTTATAAGAAACTCTTTTGAAAAAATTTATAATTTGGCATGTCTATCGTTATTAAACAGAAAAATTTATTTAAAAAATCAGCTCTCACTGTGCCAAGCTAATGCAACTGGATGCAAAAATTTATTGTTACGAAATTTAATACCACCATTAAAGGATAAAAAGGACATCAGCCTGCCTGCGGCCATTTGGGGGATGCAGTAGTCGGTCTGTACCGAACAAGCTCGAGCCATGTAGAAAAAGAGTCCGAAAGAAAAACTGTTGTCACTGCCGGGTGTAAACATAAAACTAATCTTAGCTTGTTTTTCGTTGGGATAAAATGATAGTGTTTTATAATCTGGTTGGGGTTTTTCAACTGTTCGTTTTAAATTCTTAAATACGATAAATTGTGAAATAAAATTGTCTATCTCTTTTGGCCATTTTTTTCTTACGAAATTATTTAAAAATAACTGAATCAATAAAACTATACTCTTTTGTATACATTACTTCAGCCTCCCCAACCGGAAGTTAATCTATAGCAGATAGCAGTTTCGGAGGAGCACGACTCGGCCGAAACTCATTCACGGATCATTCTATCGTACTATCGTTCATTTATCGAAGCAGAAGCCTTGAAAGTGGGGGTAGCAGGATAAAAAACCAGGATAAAGAATGGAAACCAAAACCAAACCGAAAAAAAATGGCGACCGACAAAAAGCGACTTCACCAATAAAATACGACACTTTACTGGGCGCTTTTCTTCTTCGACTGCACCATTATTGGGTAGTTTTTTCGGATGAGTTTTTTTTAGCTTCATTCGTTGAATGTGACTTGTGGAATCTCAAAAAAACGGACTCCAGCAGCGGTTTCTTGCTATAAGTTTTCTGCTAGATGAACGAATTGAAAGAACTCTGTGGTTGAATTTTTTATTTTCAGCTGAAGGAGCTTTCCAGTTGAATGGGCTCTCATTGCCTTTTATATCCTGGCTCTGCCTGGTTGGCCCAAGTCAAGGATATTATTGTCCTTATTGTACTTCGGGACGGTTTTTCATTTCGGTTTGCTTTGTAGAAAGCTTCTGGAGATAATATTCTAGCGACAGCCGCAAGAGTTTATTGGATTTTTTTTAAAAGGAAGCCGTTAGAAGTGAGAATGTTCGAACCGAATGCACTAATTTGGCGATAGCAGAGAGGAAATATCAACGATGGAAATTAATGATGAATGACCCATATACTAATGTTGTTTATTCACTTTTGACTTACTCTTACGGCAATATTAGGGGAATACAAAATTAAATTTCTGAATGTCACAAGGTGGCTACTTTTGAAAACATCAAAGGCCGTATTAAAAAAGAGGGGGGCAATGAAGGTCCTCGAAGAAAATAAATATTAATATTAATTTTCTTCGGAGACCCCCATTGCCCCCCCCCCTCCCTTTTTTAATACGGCCTTGATGTTTTTAAAAGTAACCACCTGAGACTTCGAGAATTTCATTTTGTACCTCCCTAATATTGCCGTAAAAGTAAGTCAAAAGTGAATAAACAACATTATTATATGGGTCATTCATCATTAATTTTCATCCTTGATATTTCCTCGCCAAATTAATGTATTCAGTCGAACATTATTTAAACCATACTGCTTTAAGTTCTAGAAAATAAGGAAAGAAAATGAAAATCGAAATTAAATGGCTTAATAGGGGAGATGAGGGCATAACGAGCACCCGAGGCATAATGAGAAGTCCATTTTTCTACATAAGTACGTATTATCTTAAACAAATTTTCATGAGGACTTGTTTCGTACTACCTATAGTATTAATTTTTCACCAAAAAAGAAATATCCTTTTCATATTTACAGAAATATTAAATAATAACCAGCTAGGTTCTCAAGTGACAAAAATATTATAATTTTTGAGCACCACCAAATAAGCTTTTATGATCTTTAAATCATCTTGATCTGAAATGTATGCACTGCAACATGATCTACACATTGTTTCTAAATTTTCAGCATCATAAATTTTTTGATTTTTCACTTTAATCAATTGTAAAACGCGTTTTTACTTTAATTTGTTCACTAGAGGCGAACAGAGCACTTTCAATGAAGGCATATTGAGCATTTTCTGCCGGAGAATCTAGCAGCGAATTCAACTCGATGAAGTCAACTGAATAATAGAGCTACAGCTTAACTTGAATCGTCTGACGATTTGGCCTCATTGGTTAGATGTCGGAGAGGTAATCAGTAGACTCGAGTTCGATTCCTGTCCGAGGGGATTTTTTTTTTTGCACATTCATGATTGATTTTTTTTATTGTTACATTATACGGCTAATAGCATCATCAAAGCATCATCCGTCAAACAAAAACACCAGAAACATAATGTATGAGCATGTGATAATTCTTTGAATTCTACAAACAGGACCTAGATTATTTCTGTTTTTGCTTTGTTTGATGAATCTACGCCTCACCGTTTAGTACAATCATGATCATAAATGATAAATGAAGAAAAAAAAATAACCTCCACCAGGAATCGAACTCGAGCCTACTGATTATCTCTCCGACATCTAACCAATAGGCCAAATCGTCAGACGATACAAGTTGAGCTGTAGCTCTATTACTCAATTGACTTCATCGAGTCGAATTCGCTGCTAGATTCCCCGGCAGAAAATGCTCATTATGCCTTCATTAATGGTGCTCATACTGCCTCGGGGGGTTTCTCATTATGCCTCTACATCGACTGGTTTCAGCTTTCGGCAAAAATTTTTTAAAAGCATTTTTAAACGTTTTTATCTACTTTTTCAAGTTTCATCCAATTAGACAATAGACTATTTGAGTGTCGGAACACGAAACAATGATGTAATTCACATATTACAGCTGTTCTCTATGGTTAAATAAGCATTTTCCTTAAGGTGCCCATTATGCCCCTCATCTCCCCTACAGCTTATAAGAGAGCCCCTTTGAAATAATATTACGAATAGTTTCAATCTGCTATAAGGTAAGTGAGGCCCCTAGGGTAAGCATTTCAGATTTTTTTCCGCAAAAGTTTGGCCTGAACAAATTTTTTACAATACATGGCAATATCTGGGCATTTGATCTCGAATTTTTCAACAAAAAATCCGGACAAATCTTAGCAGAATTCGATGATAATTCGACAAGAAAAACTCATAAGACAGTGAATAAAACCCCGAAAGTTTTATTTTTTTTTTTTATCAAAACACGTCAGCAACGTTCAAATCTTTTTCAAACTCCAAAAAATATGGATAAAATATGTATTGAAAAATTGAGCCTCTATTTATCATGAATTTGCTTTATTTGTCCACTTTACTTTGAAAACTCAGGATTTCGAATTAATCCGGCGAATCTGGAAATGCATACCCTACAGTAAATCACTACATCAATACATCACTTTCTCTTATTTATTGAATAAAGAAAATATTCTGAGATTTTTCAGTGAATAAAGCATTATTTTATGATAATTTTTTTTTATGATTTTCTAAAAATAAATACGATTCTTACGGGGAATAGATTCTCTTTTTCTTAGATTCGTCAAAATTTAAAATAATATACAAAAATGATCAGTTTTTGAAAGGAAATATGCAGTTATTTGAAATGCAATGAAAAATATGTAAAATCCTTTTGAATCGTCATTTTTGTCGGGCATTGTTGAGAATAAACCTAGAAAAACCAAGAAATCTTGAATGCTCACTTTGTAGGAAAAAGGTAACTGCAGTTGACAAGATAGGATCAATCGACAAAACTGAGTTCCACTATTGAATTTTCATTCGAATTTGAATCTAAGATTTGAAATTCTAAATGAAACTTTTCCAACTTGATTAGCTCAAATTTCATATATTTGAATCTTATGTACCCTTTTCTAAATTATCTTCTACTAAAGGAAAGACCCTGAATTCATCATATCATTCCACAAAATGACACATTCTCAAATAATTATTAAAAAAAATACGCTCTAATAGTTCAATTGCAAATTTCATTCGAGCGATTCTCCAAGCATTCATAGTTAATATTTTCCATCTCATCTTATTCCAAATTTATGATTCTGTGTATTAAAAATTTAATTTCTATTCTGAATTATTGTTTTCGAATGTAACTTCTGTCGCATTCAGGAGAACTTTGGACAAAAGCTTCTATTTTTTTAGAATGTTTTTTAAATGAATAATTTATAATTTAAAGTTTTAATCCGCATTACATTTTAAAATATGTCAACACATTACATGAACACGATTTTTTCCTGTGTTCTAAAGATACGAAAGTGCGAATAAACATTTGGAATTGATTTTTGAATAAAATTTTGCAATTCCTGCTTTCCTCTGATTTTACTTTGATTCTCAATTTTGTATTTGAAATTTACGATATAAGGTTTCGAATTTCACTGTTGAACTTTCTGTATCTCCATGGAATTTGAATTTAATTCTGTTGTATTTTTTTTAATTTTAGATTCTTTGTCTGACGTCTTAATGTTACTTCCCAATAGTCAATTCATCATTAATTTTCATCCTTGATATTTCCTCGCCAAATTAATGTATTCAGTCGAACATTATTTAAACCATACTGCTTTAAGTTCTAGAAAATAAGGAAAGAAAATGAAAATCGAAATTAAATGGCTTAATAGGGGAGATGAGGGCCATAACGAGCACCCGAGGCATAATGAGAAGTCCATCTTTATTCTACATAAGTACGTATTTTCTTAAACAAATTTTCATGAGGACTTGTTTCGTACTACATATAGTATTAATTTTTCACCAAAAAAGAAATATCCTTTTCATATTTACAGAAATATTAAATAATAACCAGCTAGGTTCTCAAGTGACAAAAATATTATAATTTTTGAGCACCACCAAATAAGCTTTTATGATCTTTAAATCATCTTGATCTGAAATGTATGCACTGCAACATGATCTACACATTGTTTCTAAATTTTCAGCATCATAAATTTTTTGATTTTTCACTTTAATCAATTGTAAAACGCGTTTTTACTTTAATTTGTTCACTAGAGGCGAACAGAGCACTTTCAATGAAGGCATATTGAGCATTTTCTGCCGGAGAATCTAGCAGCGAATTCAACTCGATGAAGTCAACTAAATAATAGAGCTACAGCTTAACTTGAATCGTCTGACGATTTGGCCTATTGGTTAGATGTCGGAGAGGTAATCAGTAGACTCGAGTTCGATTCCTGTCCGAGGGGATTTTTTTTTTGCACATTCATGATTGATTTTTTTTATTGTTACATTATACGGCTAATAGCATCATCAAAGCATCATCCGTCAAACAAAACACCAGAAACATAATGTATGAGCATGTGATAATTCTTTGAATTCTACAAACAGACCTAGATTATTTTGTTTTTGCTTTGTTTGATGAATCTACGCCTCACCGTTTAGTACAATCATGATCATAAATGATAAATGAAGAAAAAAAAATAACCTCCACCAGGAATCGAACTCGAGCCTACTGATTATCTCTCCGACATCTAACCAATAGGCCAAATCGTCAGACGATACAAGTTGAGCTGTAGCTCTATTACTCAATTGACTTCATCGAGTCGAATTCGCTGCTAGATTCCCCGGCAGAAAATGCTCATTATGCCTTCATTAATGGTGCTCATACTGCCTCGGGGGGTTTCTCATTATGCCTCTACATCGACTGGTTTTCAGCTTTCGGCAAAATTTTTTAAAAAGCATTTTTAAACGTTTTTATCTACTTTTTCAAGTTTCATCCAATTAGACAATAGACTATTTGAGTGTCGGAACACGAAACAATGATGTAATTCACATATTACAGCTGTTCTCTATGGTTAAATAAGCATTTTCCTTAAGGTGCCCATTATGCCCTCATCTCCCCTACAGCTTATAAGAGAGCCCCTTTGAAATAATATTACGAATAGTTTCAATCTGCTATAAGGTAAGTGAGGCCCCTAGGGTAAGCATTTCAGATTTTTTTCCGCAAAAGTTTGGCTGAACAAATTTTTACAATACATGGCAATATCTGGGCATTTGATCTCGAATTTTTCAACAAAAAATCCGGACAAATCTTAGCAGAATTCGATGATAATTCGACAAGAAAAACTCATAAGACAGTGAATAAAACCCCGAAAGTTTTATTTTTTTTTTATCAAAACACGTCAGCAACGTTCAAATCTTTTTTCAAACTCCAAAAAATATGGATAAAATATGTATTGAAAAATTGAGCCTTATTTATCATGAATTTGCTTTATTTGTCCACTTTACTTTGAAAACTCAGGATTTTCGAATTAATCCGGCGAATCTGGAATGCATACCCTACAGTAAATCACTACATCAATACATCACTTTCTCTTATTTATTGAATAAAGAAAATATTCTAGGATTTTTCAGTGAATAAAGCATTATTTTATGATAATTTTTTTTTATGATTTTCTAAAAATAAATACGATTCTTACGGGGAATAGATTCTCTTTTTCTTAGATTCGTCAAAATTTAAAATAATATACAAAAATGATCAGTTTTTGAAAGGAAATATGCAGTTATTTGAAAATGCAATGAAAAATATGTAAAATCCTTTTAAATCGTCATTTTTGTCGGGCATTGTTGAGAATAAACCTAGAAAAACCAAGAAATCTTGAATGCTCACTTTGTAGGAAAAAGGTAACTGCAGTTGACAAGATAGGATCAATCGACAAAACTGAGTTCCACTATTGAATTTTCATTCGAATTTGAATCTAAGATTTGAAATTCTAAATGAAACTTTTCCAACTTGATTAGCTCAAATTTCATATATTTGAATCTTATGTACCCTTTTCTAAATTATCTTCTACTAAAGGAAAGACCCTGAATTCATCATATCATTCCACAAATGACCATTCTCAAATAATTATTAAAAAAAATACGCTCTAATAGTTCAATTGCAAATTTCATTGAGCGATTCTCCAAGCATTCATAGTTAATATTTTCCATCTCATCTTATTCCAAATTTATGATTCTGTGTATTAAAAATTTAATTTCTATTCTGAATTATTGTTTTCGAATGTAACTTCTGTCGCATTCAGGAGAACTTTGGACAAAAGCTTCTTATTTTTTTAGAATGTTTTTTAAATGAATAATTTATAATTTAAAGTTTTAATCCGCATTACATTTAAAATATGTCAACACATTACATGAACACGATTTTTTCCTGTGTTCTAAAGATACGAAAGTGGAATAAACATTTGGAATTGATTTTGAATAAAATTTTGCAATTCCTGCTTTCCTCTGATTTTACTTTGATTCTCAATTTTGTATTTGAATTTACGATATAAGGTTTCGAATTTCACTGTTGAACTTTCTGTATCTCCATGGAATTTGAATTTAATTCTGTTGTATTTTTTTAAATTTTAGATTCTTTGTCTGACGTCTTAATGTTACTTCCCAATAGTCACGAGGGAAATATTTATTATGTTTCGGTGAAGCTCATACCGTGATGAATAATTAAATGGAAAAATTTTAATATCTGTTGGTAAATTTTGATGTGATAGAGTTGTTTAATAAATTGAATTGAATTAAATTTTGCATTAATCAGCTTATTAAATTTAGATTTGTTGATTGATTGTTCCGCTACGTTTGCACATGATGGATTAACAATTCTAGCGTGAGATTTCATTCAATTCACAGAAAACTGCTGCAAAAGTTATCATTACAACTTTTAAATTTGTATTTCACATATAGAATAAGTTGTCCAGGTAAATAGAAAGCAGTTACGACTCGTCAGTTTTTGTATTTTTTCGTAATAAAACTCTTTGTTTACATTTTGTTCCATACGACATGATGAAAGCTCACGCGAGAATTTTGCAGACAAAATGATTATTTGAAGGCAATATATCAAACTGTTTACAGTTTCATTGTATGTTTTAAGCCCTGGAAAACATCTTTATTAAAAAAACAGTGTAAAATTAACTGTTTCCAAGCAACCATTCAAATTACAGATTGAAACGAATGTTTTCTCTTGTCATAAGAATAAATAAAAACGAATTTAACAAAGCAAATTAAAACAAATCCTATATAACTAATTGAAAATAACATATTTCAGTTGTATTATCCAGAACAGAAACGCTAACCACTTATAAATAGATCGATCTGAATTAGGTTGGAACAAATATCAATTTCTTCTTTTGTCACCTAACCTAAAGTTTAAAGTATTTTATGGAAATTTCGGAAAATTTATCAAATATCCGAAAGATTACAGGAGAAAAAAAAACAAATTCTGGAAGGTAGGAGTTTTATCACCTTTCGTAAGCTTGATTTTATTGACTTTTCGATAATAAATTGTGCAATGATATAGTAAACAAGTTTATTGCATACAAGCTTTCATGCAATGAATTCATTTTTTTTAAGTTTTTTGCATTATTTTTAATTATCCCACCCCCTTGCGATGTTCTATCCTCAAGTGACTAAAACAGGATTTGACATTTTTTCCGGCCTTATTGCTACAATTTAGTCATACAATCAAGTGTTTCAAATTGTTTTAACTGCTGAATTCATGCATCGTCAAGTAGCCTTCTTCGAGTTTGGATGTAAGTTTTTTGGCATGTACCAAAAAGGAACATATGCGTACCTTCTCTCAGAATTGAACGTACCTCAAAAGTTTCGGAGTTATAGAACTATGCGATTGTCCCGCTGAATAGACTGTTCGATTTTAGGATCTCGCGTTTTAAAAGAGCAAAAGACACACTTTTTCAGAAAACTGATGTACCTCAGAAGTACATAAAATTTCAATAACAATTTTTTATCAAACTTTGAAATTTGCCATACTTAGTTATATAAACTTTTTCCAGTGACTTTATATACTCGAACAAACATCTTATTGAATTGCTTGAAGATTTTCAGGGCGATTTTTTGCATAATTTGTTATACTTACGTACGTGTACGTACATAGTATGAAATTTATGAAGTCACTGGAGAAAGTTTATATAACAAAGTATGACAAATTTCAAAGTTTTATGAAAAATTGTTATTGAAATTTGATATACCTCCAAGGTACATCTGATATTTTCTGGAACGAAGAAAATCGGTCAAGTAACAGCTAAGTTATTCAATATTTGTTTTTTGGACACGCTCAAGCCCGGCGAGCTACCATTTGAGCATTATTTGTCTCCGATCTGCTGAAAATCTTCAAGCAACTCAAAAATTATGTTTGTTCGAGTATATAAAGTCACTGGAAAGTGTTTATATAACTAAGTATGGCAAAATTCAAAGTTTGATAGAAAATTGTTATTGAAATTTGATTTACCTCTGAGGTACATCAGTTTTCCGAAAAAAGTGTGTCTTTTGCTCTTTTAAAACGCGAGATCCTGAAATCGAGACGATTTGATTCAGTGGGACAATCGCATAGTTCTATAACTCTGAAATTATTGAGGTACGTTCAATTCTGAGAGAAGGTACGCATATGTTCCTTTTTGGTAGGGGAAGACGGACACCCCAAGGTAGAACCGCAATAGAAAATCAGTTCTGGCCTTTTTTTTATCGCAGTCTTCGGTCAGATGGGTAGTTTAGGTTGTTTGCTATCACATTAACCATTGGCATTAGTAAATTTCCTCAATCAAGACTGTTTTTATAGCAATCTAAAACATGCTTGCAAATTATAGTTTTTCAAAATGGTCGGGGAAAACGGACACTGCGTAGAAAGGGTAGATATTGCCGGAAAAAATGCTGTACTAGTACATATTTTGTGAAATAAGCATTTGAGAATGTTTTTAGTCCATAAGGGAGCAAACTGGTCCGAATCCGGTATCGGAACTGTGTGGTTTCCGTAGTTCCGTTTTTAACAGCGCTGTTTTCACCAGGAATCAGCTTTAAGCAGTTTTTATGGCCTATTTGAGATACTGAGTACTTTTTGACGGACAATTTCCCTTCTCAAAGGTTTTCCGGAAGCATATGGAAGATCAACCCGATAAAAAATTTGAAATATCTGAAAAAACTTATGTGTCCGTTTTACCCGCCCTTGATGTGTACGTGTTACCCGACCTAGCAACTTTTTTTTCAAGACGTTTTTTGTTCAAGCTCGTCGACCAAAATTCGATGGTTTTCCTCCATATGGCCAATGAGAAGCCAGATTCCACCATTGAAAACGCTTGAAATTTTCAAAAATGTTGCGAGTTATCGACTATTTTCTAAGTGCCAAAAATTACATCGAATGGTGCAGCATGAAAGTTTTTGTTAGTTTTGTTTACTATTAAGAAACCCTGCGTGTTGCAAATCAACAAAGGGTCTCGAAAGTTTTAATACAACTAGGAAAACATATTCCTATCATTAGATTTTTTTCCAAACATTGTAATTTCCGAAATACCAAAAGTTTCCGTTTTATCCCGCTGTGTCCGCTTTACACGACTTTCTCCTACATGCCAAATAAACTTGATTTCAGGTTGAAATTTCGAAAATTGTCCCGCTGAATGGATTGACGATGGAAAAGATGGAAAATTGATTTATATTTAAAAAAAATACAAAACATCTGCTGAACGGAATACTTTTGAATTGATTAATGGAAAAGGCAAAAATTTAATGTACAAAATATTTATTCTTCTGTCTTTCCACCAAATACAAAAACTAAATCTAATTGAGTACTCGCGGAACTGAGTTGAATATAAAGTGTTGCATTATGTAATAAAAAATACAGTAAGCATTTCATCTATTTAACGGTTCTACTTGTGTATTTAAAATTTAACTATTGGTTTTTTTTTCATATTTATAGTCAGCGAATAGTTTAGCGATTAGCGCTTCATTGGATATCGATAATTTTTCGAAGCATTTACCGGTTTCCATTAGCGATCGCTTGCTTTTACCGGGATGACAATTTAATTAGAGGCACATACTTTTCAGAAAGCACACTGTTCAATTAATACTGTCCCAAATGATGAATCAAAATAAAGAAAATTTGAATTTAAGCTTTAGCAAACTTGTTGTTATTTCTAAATTTCATTGGAAAATGTGAATTAATTAAAACGGGTTTCAGCAACAGTTGAGTTCAATAGATTTGATAAAACCATTCAATTTTCTAAATTTTTAATTAGTTTTTTTTTATTTACCAGACATCGATTTGAATGCAATCGAATTCAAATGGACTGGAAGGTTATTCTTAAAGTTGCTATTAGAATCATTGAGAAATCATTTATTACTGTACTTCAGTACCGACACGGATCAGACGACATATTAGCCACTGGTGGATTTCAATACAAACATTTCAGAAATCCAATTACAATTCGGAAACTGGTTTAAAATTCAGATTCAGAATCAGTTTGTAAATAAGTTTCACAGTCCATATAAAATTATCAAGATGACTATACAGTTGGGGTATGCAGATTGCAAGAGATCGCAGACTGAAAAGCTTGATTGTTAGTCCCATTTCAAAATTTCTAATTTCTAACTAAGTTCAGTTTGTATACATAACTTTAGCACTGACAATCCCAAATGTAAATTATAATTTTCGTTTATTTTGCAAGCTTTGTTAAAAATCTAAATTTGTTGCAATTTTTTTAATTATTCAAGAGTTTTAATTTTGGAAGTTTTGGAATTCATTTTTAATGAAAAATATTTGCTAATAAAGGAACATGCAATCTTGACCTATCAAAGAAAAAATTGGTCACCAAAACCTCTCCTATGAGGCGATTCTTCCTAGAGCCCTGGCTTCCCTGCTACTTTTCGACTTTTTTCTAAAGAAAAGATTGGGTTTCAAATTGTCAAAGGAACATTTATATTGGAGAACATCAATATCGATCAAGGGAACTGTTTGAATTCTACCACATTCTATTCAAAGTTCAGCAAACTACCCCAAGACTTATTTGTCAAGTTTCGATTTCAGTCAAGTTCTAGAAGAAGCGAAATTTTTTTTTGAGATCTCGTGTATTCAGACGGATTTAATATTTTCAAAATCTATCCTCTTAGGTTTCTCTGAAACGGTACCATTTAAATATAACAGGCTATCCAAAAATATTGCCAATAACGATTTCAACCCTTCGGAGGGTTTAAAAAAACAAGCTCTCTGAAAAACAGAACCGACAACCTCCCACTCGAGAAACTGCTCCAATCATATTCCATCCCCACCGTATCCTTCCCAGGGAAAATTCAGCGAAAAGTCCATTTGAACCATTTTGCACGCAACCTTCTTAATTACGTCGATTACGACTATCGTTTTAGTGCTGCTTTCACTCTTTTGGGCTCAGGAGAGCGGTTGAGGTTTTCGTCGAATGGCCGACGACAACGACGAAAGCCTGCCGTTGAATCTCAGCGATTGTATACCAGCACAAACCATTTTCCTGGGTTGCCGCCAACAAAACGAACACGTGAAACAACCAGCTAGGCTGGATGGAGGAAACTTTTCCGGGACCGAGAAAAAAGGACGAAAAAACACTACCAAAATGGGGTTTCAGTCGGAGTGCTGTTTCAGTGATACCAACAACAACCATCAAGTACCCACCTACCCTTTCCAGAGTTGGCAGCCGGGCATTTTAACAATTTAACACATCATTAAGAGGTTAGGAGTCGATTTTATGCTCGGTGAAATTACCTTCTCTCGCGATTACCGTTAGTGGTTGGTTTTGGCGTTTCAGCCCTTCCTAATGTTTGCTATTTTGACTGGGAATGGAGCGGTAGTTTACATGTATCGAAAATCCATTCTTATGAAAAGTGATGATAGGATGGTATTATACAGGAACTGATAGTTAAATCCAGAATCAAATCACATTTAAAATCACGCCTATCAAGGTACATGCATATGAAGCCCTCAGAGCTAAAGAGATAACAGTGCAAAAATGATCGATTATGAGTTAATAATCCCGAAAGATAAAGATTTTTCTAACTATATTTGGATTTTAAGATTTTATTATTTAAACAGCCATTTCCGATAGTTTTCTACAAAATTCTTAATGTTCTACGAAAGTTTTTCAATATTACTGAAAACTGAGACGATGAATCATGCAAATCCCTGTTGACCACAAAAAAGTTTAACGGTGACAACATATTTAAATTACCGTCAAACTTTGGAAGTTTCGTGAGAGATCAATCAATCCATTTTTTCTGTTTATGTAGTCAAAATTACAAACAATAAAATATAATCTTTTAAATGTTTTTAAAACATTCCCAAAAAAATTGTCGGGAAAAGACAAATTGGAATGGTATAAATTGATTGATTTGCTTCAGTTGATATGACCCATTC
Organism: Uranotaenia lowii; assembly: GCF_029784155.1. Lineage (NCBI taxonomy): Eukaryota > Metazoa > Arthropoda > Insecta > Diptera > Culicidae > Uranotaenia > Uranotaenia lowii. The sequence continues at coordinate 228,270,857 of NC_073693.1, read as the reverse complement.
CAGCGTGACGTCACAACGTTTGCAAAACAATTTTTTGGTATATTGTATGTAAGTTTTACAGGTCATATCGTACATTGTTAAAAATTGTACATTATAAGGTCAAAATTTAACTCTCTACAATTTGAAACCAAAAGTATTTATATAGAATAAATAGTTAACAAAATATAAGCAAAAGGAAACGTGACGTCACAACGCGCCTCTTTTTCCACTTTTCAGTTTTTTTTACAACGCCGGATTTTTCTGCTCTTCTATTTGATCAAATTTTATGAAAATTTCAGGAAAGTATCGATTCATTACAACCAACAAATTGCTGTTTTTGATTTTTTCAAATTTTGATTTCAATTTATTTTAGAGCGATTCAGTTTTGTGACGTCACAACGCACCATTTTTTTTAAAGCAGGGTTTGCAAAGCGTTGTGACGTCACGAAATTTTATGATTAGCTACATGAAATAAATCAAAGTATAATCTTAAAATGAATGCCTAATTTTCTTAAAATGCTTCAAAACTTAATAAATAATGTGATTTGGTGATGAAATTCATCCATTTATTCCCAAAAATTAAAAGGAATTAAATCTCAAAGGCCCATATATGCAGTTCAGGTTTGCAACACTGCTCACATCAATTTTATTTGAAGGTTTTTTGTGCGATCATGTGAATATTATTTAGGACAAAACTAAAACTAGGAAATATTTATTCGTTAAAACGATGAAATGTGTTTCTGAATCTTTTTAATCTTTAATTGCAAAGGAGAAGAAAAATAAATGATAGTTTCAAAGCCTTCGATCTTTTCAATCGACAATAGAATGCCTAAATCAGCCATCTAATGAAAATTTTATAAGTTGCAAGCTTAAATAGATCCTAGGCCTAACACAAAGTCCAGTGCCAAATTTGAGGATTGGCCCAAGGAAATAAAGGGCACAATGAGCCTAAAATTTGTATGGAATTATGAGAAATCGGGTTTGGAAGGACATGAAAATCAAGTTATGCACCAATTTCTGAAGTCCCTATCGGCTGATTTGTTTTAGTTATAGTCATTCACAAAACTTTCATTATGACAAATAGTTTATCTCAAGATCCCATTTCGACAATGGTTTAGTTAAAAAGGTTTTTGAGTTTCAAAAATAAGCTTCTGATTGGTCAAATACAAAAAAAAATACCTGAATGATCGTTAATCGACGCTAACTTTGAACGTTATAGCTGTTTTATGATAACTCTAATCGAAACGCGATCCTCAGATGAAATATTGTCATAATCAAAGATTTAAAATACTCAAATTAAAAGAAAAATTGGTTGATAAAGACCTAAATTATTGACGAAAAACGGTTTTTTTTATCATGCCGAACAAAATCTACATAATTCCATACAAACTACAGGTGCGTTGCGCAACCCTTTTCCTTAGAATAATCTGACCCAAATTTTGCATGAGTCCTTGTGCTAGTACATATAAGAATTTATTTAATTTTGTAATTCAGTTCAAAGTCTCTTTTGTGATATTTTATGTGAACACAGGGTTCGATTTGGATTTTCTAGTGACATTCTTTGAATTGGAAATTTCAATAAGGGCAATTTTTTATTAAAATAATTTAATTAATTTTTTTAAAAAAATTTCTTTGAAAATCTTATGAATTTTTTAATAAAAAAAATTTAATCTATTAAGTTTACCATGTTTAAAGATTTTTTTGAATCTCATTACATATATTTCATGGAACTTATGTCGTTTGAACATAATGCCAGAAAGAAATAGAAGCTACTAGCGGTGTTTTTCATTCTTACATAGATATATGAAGAACTTGGTCTTTTGCAGGATTTTTTATTCAAATCACAGATAACTACCTGCTTTATGATTCACAAATATTCTTTTTACAAAATCGATGAGGATTTCATTTGTTTGATAGTTTGTTTATTCTTCAATCAAGCATTTTTAAGCACTGTTTTATATGTTTTATTAAAAAAGTTTTAAAACAACTGAGTTAATGCAAAAAAAAATTTAGTTTCTTCAAAAACTTGATAATAGAATTCGTTTATTGAAGCACATTGTTGTGTTGAACTTGTATTGAAGAAATACAATCATAGTGTTGAAGTAATAAGTCTTGAACTTTTTCGAAAAAAAGTAAATAAATTTTCGTGACGTCACAACGCATTCTTTACCCAGGTGCAACTCACAACCTGCTTAACCGATTTTCAATCTAAAAATTGTATTAAATTCCACTCAAAAAGTTTGAAGAGACCTCCAATTTTCGACAATATGTGAAATTTCAGTAAATCATAAATTTAAAAACAGTAGAATTTTCGTGACGTCACAACGCTCAAAAATAGATAGCTTTATCAACGATTCTAGAGCGTAAACTTGCAGTGACTGTTATTTATCTTATAAAATGCTTAAAAGATGGCTTTTCTACCATCATTTTGCATTAATTTTTTTTGACATAGCTAGATTTTTGACAAAGTTATGTTATAAATAAACAATATTTGCAAAAATCAATTTTATTTCAAACTAAAATTTTTAAATTTCAACGTTAACATACTCAGTTCTAAAAAAAGGTAGCTGAAAATCTTTTAATGGAAAATGACACTCAAGAAATAACCTTTCTAACGCTATGTAATTTATTTTTGGATAGTGAAAAATAAAAATCGGTTCTCCAGTTGAGGGGTGCTTGGAATGGGTCATATACAATTTGAAGGGAAAAAATGATCCAAAATCAGATAAATATCATGATCCCATTCCTGTTCCGGAGCTTGATCTTAATCCTGATGCTAATTCTGGATCTGATCTCAAATTTTTCTCGCTTGTCAAATTCTGCATGCATCCTGCATCCAGCCCTGATTCAGCAATTCTGGTTACTGATCCTGATATCTGATGGTGGATTATGAAGCTTGATTCTGGGTAAAACATCCTAAAGATTACCCTGAAATTCCAATAATTTGAATTTTTATCCAAAATCTTCTATACCAATCCTGATTAAATACCCTGAATTTTGATGAGCGATCCTGGATCTAATCCTAGATTAAAAATTATATCCCTGATTCTAGACCCTTTTTAATACCATGACAAAAACTGGATACTGAGTACTTGTTCCTGGTCCCTATTCTGGTTCTGAAATATGATTAGTAGTTCAAATTTTGATGCTGTTCCCGAATCCTTGTGCTGAATTCTGCTTCCGTAAGCTTATACTGATCCTGGATCGTTATCTCAAACCTTATCGTAGATTACGGATACTGATTCCAATTTGTATCCTTGTTCTTGATTCTGAATTGGATCCATTGATCAATGTACCAGAATCTTTAAAATAACGAAAAAAACACATATTTGATTTCAGTGAAACTTAACCCTTTCCTTCCCATGGTAGCACAGGTGATCCACTACTTTACACAGCTCGCAATTGAACTGGGCGCTTTGGATCAACACCATTTTCTCACCGATTGTGCAGATATGAGTGTAAAACATTGCACGAAATTTGAAGAAAATCGATTCGCTAGGTTTTGCTAGGCAGATCAAAAGCTGCAAAAAAGTCGGATTTTTTTTCGAATTTAAATCAAGTCGTCATTTGTTGTAAATTGATTGATTTGATTGATTGAATTGATTGATAAGTAAATTGATGAGTTTTTAGAATTTTCCTCAAATAAAAATACTGACGTGCAGAGGGTTGCTTATGCAAGCAGAATCAAATGATGGTTTACTTAGATTTCAACACAAATATATAAATTTTCATGTAAGTAAAGTGGATCACTGGTGATACACTCCGAACAAAATGTACTTTTCTTCTTGTGAAGTTTTTTCATCCATACTCATGAAAATCATGCCGTCAAATAAATTTTCCGCTTCAGGATAGTTATTTCAGCTGCTAAAATGACCACATGCCTCGAAATATTTGTAAAAGTTCGTGATTTTTTTCACAAAAAACGGCATGTTTCGTTTTCCTGGCGCAAAGTGTCATGGCGGCCATTGTTCAAGGCAAAAATGAAAATTTCAAATATTTCAATAAATAGACTATCGAGGGATGGATATACCAATGAAGTTTTTTACCAAATAGGATCGTTTTAGTTTGTGATCAATGAGGTGATGAAATTCCATGTTTTTTTGCAATTATTTCTGGTTTTTTTCATTTACACTTTATGCGTTGTTATCTTCCCAATGGGGCATATATGATCCACTACAAAACCCTAATTTAACGAATGGATCATCAAAGTAGCCCTAAATTATGCATCTTTTGTTCTAAAATTTTAGTAGTAAATCAATATTTCTATTTTTAAAACGTGAAAAACCTCGTGGGAAGGAAAGGGTTAATGTATCTTTTTTGTACTTACTTTGTCTAGATTCTCATTCTGAATACCGATTCTGGATTCTGATTCTGTTGCTGGATCTTGATATCAAATTATTGGTCCTTGATCCTGACTCTGGAGCCAGGTCTGAATCTTGATCCTAATTCCTTAATTTGATGATTTTTGATTTTGGATGCTTAAGGATTTTACAGGATCTTAATCATGGATTCCGATTCTGATCCTGAGTCTCAATTTTGAGTCCTAATAGCTATCCTGGATGGCGATTCTGGATTTTGTTTCTGCATCCATCTATATATCTACTATGGATTCTGATTTTCATCCCGAATTCTGGATCATTAATTCTGATTCTGTATATCGCTCCTCATAATGATCCGTGTTCATAATTTCTGATCCCGCATTTTGATCATGGTGCCTTATTTTGTATTCTGATTCTTTTGCGAAACCATATTTAAAAGACGGTTTTCAAAACATCTTCTAAACAACATTCTGTTTTTAATGATCATCCCAACCGAAAATCAAGAATCCTTAACTGGATACAGAATCCAAAACCTGTAAACAGACCCAAAGCACCACCCCCCCCCCCCCCCCTCCACGTAGGAACATTACGAATTACGCTATCTGAAGCCATCTTGAAATCCAAGATGGCAGCTTATGCTTAACTTTAAATGCTGTAAATGACAAAACACCGCATAAAACCGCCACTGTATGGGTATTGGGTGAAGAGGTTAAACAAAAAAAGTTGATTTTTTTCCTTTCCGACGCTATCTTGTTATTCAAGATGGTGTCTGCCGCTGAACTTTGAAATGCTGTTAATTAATGGAAATCAAATGAAACCCCCACAATATGAGTATTGAGAGAAATAGCTAAGCTATAAGAATTCAAATTTTGCTATCCGACGCCTTAATGAAATCCAAGATGGCGGCTTCTGCTGAACTTTCAAATACTGTGAATGAATTAAAATTGCATGAAACTCTCACAATATGGGTATTGACTAAAGGCTAAATTGAAAGAAGGCAAGTTTCGCTATCAGACGCCATCTTGAAATCTAACGGCTTCCACTGTACTTTAAAATAACTTTTATTACTGAAAATCATATGAAATTCCCACAATATGAGTATTGGGTGGAAGAAACAACTAGAAGAAGTCAAATTTCGATATCTGAAGCCATAATGAATTCAAAATAGCCGCTGTCGCTTTTCTTTTCAAAGTTAAAAATTAATGAAAATTTAATGAAACATCTAAAATACGGGCTATGAGGTGAAAGGTTCCAAAAATAAACAGGGTCTGGATCTTCTAATAAATTTTAAGTCATTTACAGTTCAGTGAAAGCCACCATCTTGGATTTCAAGATAAAGTCAGAAAGAGGAATTCAACATCTACTGGTTTTCCCCTTAAACCCAATAATAATATTTTGGGCGTTTGATGCGATTTTTAGCGATTCAAAGTTTTTAAAGCTAAGCGGAAGCCGCCATCTTGTATTTCAAGATTATGTCTGGTAGTGAAATTCGGCTTATCATGGTTTAGCCTAAGCTTGCCAGATTGCCCGGCTTTATCCGGGTTTGCCCGGATATTTGATGCAAAATTTCGAGAAAGTCCGGTCCGGCCCGGTTGCCCGGATATCGTGAAAAAAGTCCGGATATTGCCCGGATTTTTTTCACAATTTTCACTAAGAAACCAAAAAAAATCAAAGTTTTTGAGTTAGTTTCAGCAAAATTGATTATCGGTAAGAAAATTTTCGACGATTCTTTCAAATAATTTCACTGATTTACTTTTATAAACCTTTACATATTTAAGTGTTCCAAAAAGTTGTAGGAAGTCTGCAATTACATTAAAAAAAATATTAATTTCAGTTTTTTTTTGCATTTTTCTTTGCTTTTATATATAATAACACCTAAAATTTGCCCGGTTTTTGCCCGGTCTTTGGATTTGAAAAATTGAAATCCATGCCCGGATTTTGCCAGGTTTTTTTGGAAATATGCCCGGAATTGCTAGGCCCGGATGGTAGTGAAAAAAATTCTGGCAACCTTAGTTTAGCCCTTTACCCAAAATCCATATTGTGGAGATGTTAAGTCATCTACAGCATTTTAAAGTTCAGCAGAAGCCGCAATCATCGAATTCAAGATTGTGTCTGATAGCCAAATTCGACTTCTACTCGTTGATCGCTTTGAACTAATACCAACATTGTGGGGGATTTATGCAATTACCAGTCATTTATAGTATAATCAAGTTAAGCGGAAACAGCCATCTTGGCTTTCAAGATGGCGTCGGACAGAAATTTGACTTCTTCTTGTTTAGCCTTTTGCATTCTATACCCATATTATGGATGTATCATGAGATTTTCAGTAATTCACAGCTTTGAAAAGAATAGCGAAAGCCACCACCTTGGATTGATGATGGCGTCAGATAGCGAAATTCGACTTCTTCTAGTTTAGTCTTTTCACTCAATAACCGAAATGTTGGGATTTCAGTGGAAGCCACCATCTTGGATTTCAAGACGGCGTTTGATAGCAAACTTCGACTTCTACTCGTTTAGCTCTTTCACCAAAAACCCATAGTGTGGGAGTTTCACGCTATTTTTAGCGAATAGCAGCATTTCAAAGTTCAGTGGAAGCCGTGTGTGGTGATGCGTGTCGTGACTAGCAAACGAGAACTACTGTCAATAGCAAATTTCCAACCAAGAAACGCACGACACGCATCATTATTTCGGCTCTCGGCTTTGCTCTCTGCCTAAATCACCACCCAGCGAACCTACTCGGAGAGCAAACAAACACGTTCTGCTGGACGTGCTGCTTGTGGTTCTAGAAATTCAGGAATGATTTTACGTTTAAAATTTTCATATTTTTGTTAAATCTCACAGCGTGAATTGTTGCACCTCACTAGAATGTAGATTAAATGTGCTTTCCAATGAATATACTTTTGATTGGTCCAAACAAAGTGAAAGCACTGAAAATCCGGGTACAACCTGACGGTGGACCACAAAAACAAATGAAATTTCAATTTGTAAAAAAATCGCGCAAAGTAGTCAACTTTGAAAAATTCCAGTAAATTCATTTTTTGTTGCATCAAAAATCTAAAAACAACAAAATGTCAGAATTAGAATAAAATTTGTAATGATATTTTTTTAAAAGCTCTACCACCGCTCAAACTGTTTTTACTAGCAATCTAATGAAAAGTAGGTTTTTCAGACCACTTTTTTGAACTTTTTGTAACCATTTCATTAAAAAAAGATTAAAAAAACATTTATTGGCTTCATGATGTAGATATTAACTTCAGCTTTCATATGCATAAAGCAAATATTTTTTATGACGTATAATATATGAACTACAGCACTTTTCTTGAGGCATGTTTTTTTTCGGATTTTTTTCTTTCATGCTGAATAACGAGAAAACTATAAGCTTGAGCTATATATAGCGTTCAAAACATATTTTACTGACATTACAAGGTTTCTAGTGATATAAGTTTCATTGTAATCGGTTAGGTATGGAAAGAGTTATGACGATTTTAGCTTGGAGTGTCAAATTGACACTCCTAGTGCTGACTAGGGTAATGAAATCTAATGCGGATGGGGGTTAAATCTTGACTGGTAGTAGAAAAGATGCTGCAACCATATTAGGATTTGGCTATTAATTTTACATTAGTGATTAAATTTTACCATATCATATCTCAATCATGCAATTATCAATCAGCATCATCATCATGGTTGCTGAAAGAAATAAAGAAAACTCCGAGAACTCACAGAATAGAAAAAAAAACAAAAATGGCTAACATGTGAATAATAGCATTTCAAAAGCTTTGGTGACCAAAGCATAATGATTGGTCATGATGACGTTTCTAGGATAGGGCCAAATAGTCAGATTTTGGCTTTATTAGAGTTCTGGTGAAATGAAGATTAATGCTATAGTCTTAACAAAATTTATTTGACCATAAAAAAGCTGAAAAGGTTACTTGAGTTGGTATTTTGAGAGCTTTCATGTGCGTAACATTTTTTTTGGATGACCGTCAATTTTAATTTTTGGCAGTTCATATTAAATAAAGTAAAAATTAATCCTAATAACAAAGAATCAATTTGGAACATTACTAGAAGAAAAAAAACAATTTATGCTTGAAAATTACTATACACTTAAAAGTCTGAAATAGAAACATGTTAACACTGAACAAATGTCCACAATTTTTTCACCAGAGGCACTAGTTTAAGTGTCCAGTTTTAGTGAGATGAAGCAACAATTTGTCATAAGCGATTTGAACAGAAGGTAACCGTCCCAACATAGAAACGAGTATTAAAAAAAGGAAACATAACTTAACTCTCGTTATTAAATAGTTAAAATTAAAAAAAAAACCTACATTGGACTATACAAAGGACGTATCGGCTTATCAGTCATATATTTGAACTACATTTAAAACAGACTATGATCCCTGCTGATGGCCAAGACCATGGCTGAAACGAAGGACACTGAGAAAATGTGCTGATTTTTATTTTGTTCTAATATATGACTAGGAAGCCGAAACGTCTTATATATAGATTACAGTCACCAGTCCAAAAATCAAATATTGAATTTTCGAAAACTTATGTGAATTACCGATATTATATATTTTTTTGCTAACATCAGAGGAAGTTGAGTATTTCATGAAAAAAAGTTATAACCAATTCAAAATAAACTTTTTTAATCTATTGAAATCAATTAAAAATTTCATAAAAATAAACATAAACATTTGTACATGATCGATTATTTTTACTGGGGTTAAAGTTAAATTTGCGGTTTGTTAACATAAAATATTTTAAATCTAAAAACATATTTTTTTTTAACTTTCAATACATCTCTGGTGATTTTTTTATTAAAAAAAAATTGTTAAACCATACATAATTCCTGCTGAAGAGCTATTTACTATTCCATCTTTTTGACAATTCAATTCGTCATTAAAAATCACTCTTTGTGAATACTTAAGCTTTTTTTTTATAGAATTTACTAAATTCGATTAAATCAATACTTACTTGATGATCGAAACACTTGCAAAAATTCTTCAATGATTTAAGAGAAGATCGTATACCTTATTTTAGTTAAATCTGATAAGGGGTTTCATTAAGTCTGAAGTGCGAAAGTAATTCAGAGACATAGTGTTCTGAAGAAGAAATATGCATTATATTTGTTATACACACTGATTTTTTATCAAGAATTATTTTTCTTAATTGATAGATCGTCTGTAAGGACAATTTCAGTTAAGATAAAAATTTCACCTGAATATCATCATCACGATTGGAATTATAACAAAAAAAGTGATTTCTTTGCCGCAAGTGTTCGTGATATTTTTATTACACTTTTAATGCAGTGATGCTGGTTGTGTATTGTGTAGAAAGATCATGAAAATATGTTGTTCAAAGCTACCCAAATTTCATTTCCAAACTACAATCTTTATATATTATCTGAATATACACATCGCGTCGAACTCATATTATCTTATGTAAATTTAAACTCAATTTTAAAAAGCTTGAACTTTTATTGAAATGCGTTCACATGTTCTATTCGTAGAAGCTACGTGAAAACTAATTGAATGAAAATAAGAAAGTTTCTCACGAGCCATTGACATTGAACTCAGACGACTAAACTTTACATCTTTTCGTGAATAAAGACGTAAATAGTTTTGGTTAATAACATAGCGATATCTAAAAACACTCAGAAGACCAAAGGGTGATTTGGTTACACTATGAAAGGACCGTCGAAAAAAAACTAGTCGGAAAGCCAGATCTTGAGCCTAATACACTGCCGGCCAAAAGTTTGGGATCACCCACTAAAAAACATGCAAATTTTGATCGTTCATATCTCAGCCGTCTTAGGACATATTGAAAATCTTCTGATCTCATTTGAAAGATTATGAGCAATAGCTATCTCGGAGGTATTTTGCCCAAATATAATGTTTTAGTTTTGAACTTAAAACTCAACCTAAAGTTATAACATTTTCAAAAAATCGCACTCAATATTCAAAGCCGATCATCTCGGGATAGGGTGGACCAAATCTCAAAATTTGAGTGGCATTAGAATTCCTGTTCTTTACTTCTCAAAACACAATCAAAAAATTTTTTGAAAAAATTCAAAAACGTATTTTTAATCAATAAAATAGACACTTGAGTTGTCGTCCAAAAGTTTGGGATCACCTCTTTGTATGGTGAGTTTGGGATCATTCTTATAAAAACATGCAAATTTATTTTATTCATATCTTTCTCATCTAACATCGTATTGCAGATCTGAAAGGTTCATTTGGAAGCTAAGGAATTGTTATTTTTTAATAAATTCATTCAAAAATTATATTTTGAAGTGATAACCATAAAAAATCACCTGAAATTTAATGTTTTTTTAAAGTTCCCAGATTTTTTTTATAGTTCTCACCTTAAAATATAATTTTTGAACGAATTTATTAAAAAACAACAATTCCTAAGCTTCCAAATGAACCCTTCAGATCTGTAATACGATGTTAGATGAGAAAGATATGAATAAAATAAATTTGCATGTTTTTATGAGAATGATCCCAAACTCACCATACAAAGAGGTGATCCCAAACTTTTGGACGACAACTCAAGTGTCTATTTTATTAATTAAAAATGCGTTTTTGAATTTTTTCAAAAATTTTTTTGATTGTGTTTTGAGAAGTAAAGAACAGGAATTCTAATACCACTCAAATTTTGAGATTTGGTCCACCCTATCCCGAGATGATCGGCTTTGAATATTGAGTGCGATTTTTTGAAAATGTAATAACTTTAGGTTAAGTTTTAAGTTCAAAACTAAAACATTATATTTGGGCAAAATACCTCCGAGATAGCTATTGCTCATTATCTTTCAAATGAGATCAGAAGATTTTCAATATGTCCTAAGACGGCTGAGATATGAACGATCAAAATTTGCATGTTTTTTAGTGGGTGATCCCAAACTTTTGGCCGGCAGTGTATCTCAAGAATTACTGAACCGATTTCTCCAAACTTTACATCATTGAGTCAAAAGTTGTTTTTGTCATAGAAAACCTTGTTGTTAGGTTTCAGCATTTCAAACTGGATATCAAAATGTAGTTGTTAGTATTTCGATTGAATGATATTTTTTTCCTTTTAACCTACATGTAGTAAAAAACGGTTAAAAGTACACAACAATTATTTATTCTTAAGTTATCATATTCACACAAACAATATTTTTAGGATGAGTTTATTGTTTTATCTAAATTAATGATTAGAAATAAAAATATATTTGTAAATATTTAAAATACTAACATCTCCCTTACATTTTTTTTCCACGATTATAAACCATCCGAAACATCAGAGAACTGATTCATATCAGTTCTCGAAGATTTGAAGCATCTATTTGCAATTTCCAAGCAATAAAAAAACGAACAAGCAGCTTACCTCCAAAATGGTGACTGAGATACTTGAGAGTAAAAAGCGAACGACTTCGTATGCAAGATTTTTATGGATTTATACCTATACTTTCGAAATTTCAAATTAAATGACACAATCAAAAAGCAAAAAACTCAAAGCAATCACAAGATTTTTATTCAATTTTTCGAGAAGAGTTAAACCATTGAAAAACATGGAATAAATCGAGGTAAGTTTTCAAAAAAGAAGCTACCAATGTATTTTGGTAAAAATTTCAAAATTCTTTTTGAAGGAAAATCATGTTTTGGAGGAAAATAAAGTTCTAATAGTTAAAACTAAAACTTCAAGTGATTAAACAAATACAAGTTTGTGAAATTTGGATCCGTGGTTGGTAACTTACAACTATTTAAACATTTTGTACCCGACTATTTCTGGAGGTTGGGACTTTGAGAGTTACCAAAATGTAGTTCCCGGATTTATAGGTAACCATTATTTGCCACATAATCAATCAAAATCTTTGAGACAATTCATGAAATATTGATAAAAATGCATGACTGTTTCGGGTTTCAATGTTTCTTTATTTCTACGAACAACTAAAATGTTAGCGAACAAACCAGGCTTTAATTTTAATCAATAAATACGGCTCAACAAACTCGTACCTCCACCCGATGATACGGGGGGATAATGTTTCCACATCCGTGTCACATGTCAAGTGGTAACAATGAATCCGGATTAAAGAGCGCATTAAATATTCTCAACAACCCTCCAAAGTCAAAAACCATTACGCGCGTACACGGCCTTACCCTGGCTTGGCAGCTCTCAAGAATCAACCACACGTGATTCGCCAGCAAATTTATACCCCAACCCCCGACGATTTGCTCTTCCGTCAAAGGGAAACAGGATAGAACAAAAAAATAAGTGAACAAATGGAAACGGAAGGATATCCACCTGCTGTGGAGCGGCGAAGAACTTGCCGAATTTTCTATGCTTGCTTATGCTTATGATACGTACACAGCCAGATCTTGTCAGCATCCCGGTGAATAGTAAAAATACATTTACTATTCATCTTTACAAGGCCGGGCCCACTGTGCAGTATTGGACGCAGAGACGACTGGAACCAGGGAAGGAAGAAACGTGGACAACAGTACCATACGTTCCCATGTTCATTTGATACTTATTCGTTGGGAGCATAGATGCTAAGATATTTCTATGCTCCTTGGTGTTGGGCCTTGCGAATCTTCCTTCAGGGGATGGAAATGAGGTTTTTCTACAGAGAGTCCCAAATTTAACAATACAATAACTAAAGAAATTTCTTTAACCATTATATACTGTTTAATTCTGGATCCCTGTACCTTCATCTCAGGTCATCGACCATGGTTATAGCGCCATTGCTCGCTTTTGAAAAGATTTGAAAGAGCAGAGAAATTATTAATACAGAACCAAAATCCTTAGAATTTTTCCATTCCAAAAGATTTCAGCACCAAAAGAAATACACACTAAAAACTATTATTTATGACTAGATTTAATAACAATGATTAAGACAACTTGCGTTTCGTGCAATATATAATATCATTAGTTCTGCGTTATGTTTCCAGTATTGGTATTTATACAATTCGGTTGGCATCTACTAGAATTATCAGATCAATAAAAGGTAGCAAAATTCGGGAAAATCAAGTGTCAGTATGATAAAAGTGGTGTTAAATAGAATACCTGTGAAAATGTCAATAGGAATTTCCTGTCAAGATTCCTTTAACACCCTCTGAACACCAACGTTTCACATAATGATGAAAAGTGTTGTCAGTATAAAATAAAGCAGAAAACGGAATGAAACGCACACGTTTGCTATACGAAAACTATAAGTAGATTGGCTCAAAAAATAGCAAGAAAGATGGATAGTCACACAAAAAGGCAAGTGTTCTACGAAACTCTAGAAAACTTTGAAAAATTATTATTGGATCGCAAATGAAATGGCTTTAATATTCTTGACATTGTTATTAATATTGTTTCTAATCAACTCATAGTAAATATCCATTTTCTTCACTGTGCCTTTTATATTTTGAGGTTAAAAACAATTTATCAGGAACATATTATTTCACATTAAAAAACTAATGCTGTAAATAAAATATATTTGGAATACAAGTTTTCATGATTGAGAATACAATTTCAGTAGTAATACAAGACTAGTATTAACAATGAACTGTTACGCCAAAACCTGTTGATGGTAATTGATTATTGAGTAAAATTATTTCTAGACATAAAGTTATTACAGTGAATTTTTATTACTCTATGATGTAATCTAACAATTGCATGATCATATTTTCTTATACCTATTTAATTTAAATATATTTTGATGCAGAGCAATATGATTCCCAAGTGTAGAACGATTCTTTGCCATTTAATTAATAAATTGCTTCCTGTTATGCACTTTTGATTTATTCGTAATAAACGTTATATTCAGCCCTGAATTAACAGGTTCGAATATTCGTAGAAAGATTACCACAATTTCCAGAATTAGACAACAAAAACAGAAAAAACATTATTTATGAAAAATTAACACGTCATGATGGAATGCAATTCATCTGAAATAATTTATTTAATGAAATGGATGCAAAAAAGATCAAATTTTGCCCACCTGATAACTATGCGCTCGTTTGTGAAAAAAAGCATTCTGTTATTTGAATATTGCATTCGGAGGTGCTTTATAACTTTTATTGACCATTATTGGTTAATGTTTTGTTACTAAAGAAGAGAAATGTTTAAAACGCAAAGACACACCCATGTACAAATGCGCAAACACCCACACCCACACCCCCACCCACCCACCCACACCCCCACCCACACACACACACACACACACACACACACACACACACACACACACACACACACACACACACACACACACACACACACACACACACACACACACACACACACACACACACCACGCCATCAGTTTTGCGTACCTACCTTCAATTATCTAGCATTTGCATTACATTTAAATTGATCTCGAGACCTGATCCTAATCCTAATCTGTACTACAGACATCGTCTTACGTGAGGCTTTCCATTCCAGAGATATATGCATAATTGCAAGAAAACATAGTGATTCATTCACTTTCACATGTTCAACTTTGATCTGCTCCGTAAGGTTGTGGAACATAACAAAATTGTTTGTGCCAGTCACAAGAATATTCACCTAAATCTTATTACCTAAAAATACATACCAGACCCACGGAGAACATTATTATTCAATTAGTCTAATAATAAACACAAGATACTTAGCTTCGGTTGTTTCTGATTTGTTCGGATATCCTTTCGATGATCGCAGAATTCCCCAAGAACGACGAATTTCATCCACATTTCAATTTGGTGCCTCCGTTTTGTTTTTTCGCGAAGAACTTGCCGAATTTTCTAAGACTAAACTACCGTAAATTTCTCGCCGGCATTTTTCATCCAGCAACCCCGAAACCGGGAGGCTCAATACGAAAGCGGTGAAACCATGGCACATTTCGACAGGCGCTCACCCAGCTCCGAATTCCGCCAATTCCGGTTCCGGAACCCATTACTCACCCGAACGAGGGGTACGATTCCTGGCAGCAAACAAACAGAAGCGACTCCGTTCTTGGCGAAGTTGCAATGATGATGACGATCTCACGGAATTTTTAATGTACACCTCGAATATTTTGACGGTCGGAAATGAGAGAAAGCGCGCGAGGGTTTCACGTCCGCCATCATTGGGTTGCATGTGTGTGTGTGCGTATATTTTGTATGTGCCAGCCGAATTAAAGCTCACGTTTATTCACATAAAAACACCACACCGGTAGATACACGTCCTCTCCGGTAGCTTTTATAACCTACTTAGGCCACGTTTTTGGCTGGGTTTCCGCGAGCGAAAATCGTGATCCTTGGGCCTCACAATATGTTTCGGGAAGGTCGTCAGAGGATGAAAAGTCCAGGAGAAAGGGGTGCCGAATCATTTACGCACGAATTTGCTGTCACAATACGACCTTTTGCACGTATCCTTAGACCGCCCTGTGCTGCTGACTGGTGAAATCGCACCGTGGGGCCTTGAAATTCTTTAACAGATAAAATTTGCTTGCCAAAACAGGACCTATATCGTCTCTACGGAGATATTGAAGTCATTCGAAAGCCATATGGAATCAAACGTAATTGCTATACGAGACCAGCATAATGAAATCGTGATAGTTGGAGATGGCAATTCAAAGTTATATGATGAGAAAAAGTTTTATTGACAATCCCTTTGAGGATTAACGAATTCCAAGTGAGATCTACACTATTTACACTCAAATTTTAAATTTTACAATCACTACTTCTTTTATTATTGCTCTAGAAGGTGATTAAAGAGTAATATAGACGACTCAAAACTAAGACCAAAGCCTCGAGTTCTTCACCTCCAGCTACAAGTTTTTATTAATTTTCTCACTTGTACATAGTAATTCAGTAACCTATCTTTATTGAAGTTTGACTCATTTCCGTTGTTCTGGTTCTAAATTCAATTATAAAAATCACATTTCATATTTTTGTCAAGGATTACTATTTCTGAATCCAATTTAGAATTTTGAGTTTTCAGTTCATAGCATCATCTGGACAAAATTTGAATTGAAAACTGTTTTGTAATTCTGATTCAAATTGGGATTATGCATTTGAAACAAAGAATTTGATTCAATAGTCATATTGAAAATTCAACTAAGAAACCAAAATTTAAAAAAAAAATCACGTTCGAATTAGAAATGATTACTTTCAATTCTAAGGCAGAATTTAAAAAAAAAATTATTTCATTATGATGATAAAAAAAATTATATACTGAAAACCATTCGGGGTTCTGACCTGAAATACAGAGTCTGAAAAAGTAGGTGGGGTAATTATGAACAAAATTACTCAGTTTCTTAAACTGTCAGCTCAAACAAACTCTTTGATTTTGAAATTCTAAAAAGTAACCAAAAATGTATGACTGGTTCCCTTCTTCTTTTTAAGATTTTTTTTTTTAATTTTTAAGTTACGGCTTGTGGTCATAAAACGCTTGTTCATAATTACCCCGTTTGTTCATAGTTACTCCCTTGTCTATGAGGTAATAATGAACACTGTAACGATTCTTGTTATGTGATGACTATTGATATTGGCTTTGTTTCGAGATTAAAACCATATCTAAACAGTGCATTGTAGTGAGATTTGTTGATTTTTTTTTTTTAATTTACAGTTGAGAAGTTATAGGTTATTTTCAGTTTTACATAGCTGGAAGACATCATTTCATATAATCACAGATCCACAATTGTAAAAAAAAAAAAATTAATGTTTTAGGCTTATTTTCAAGGGATGGATGTGTATCGTGATTTTGAAGGTAAAAAGTAAATTTTCATGATGAACCAATGCTGGGAAAACACGTGTTCATAATTACCCAGCATCTTGAAAAGTATGGGGTAAATATGAACACTTCTTTGTGCGTGGGTGGTATTTTTTTTTTCAACATAAAATCATATCGCACCACATGGAGCATTAATTACCAAACGTAAAACTTTCAAAAACAACAATTTATCTCCATTCACATTGACGAGCTTTCAAAAACAACAATTTATCTCCATTCACATTGACGAAGGAGTCAATTGATAAGACACATATCAAAACGATTTTCGTTTCTCAGAGACATCAATTTTGTTAATAACTGTAACTACAAAATTTATACAGTTAGGTTTGCAAGTTATAACTGTAACTTATCAATAGAATGACAGATTATCACATTTGATCAGTTTTGAAACCCTACTTTGACCCTAGCGGCGCTTACGGCATTTGTTCATAATTACCCCACTCAGCCGTATATATTCAAATTCAGATAAAAATTAAGCTCATGATTGAGTTGTTCAAACTAAATTAAAATTCTCTATGAGTTATTTTATAGAGAGATCTTTTAGGCCAGTGGTCGGCTCTTTGAATGTGAAACTGCGGCTCTTTAGCTCACTGCACAAATATAATTTATCTTTTTGAAGTAAATAGGGGAGATGAGGGCATAACGAGCACCCAGGGCATAATAAGCACTCCTTTTTTCTACATAAGTAAGTATTTTCTTAAACAAATTTTCATAAGGTCTTGTTTCGTACTACCTATAGTATTAATTTTTCACCAAAAAAGAAATATCCTTTTCATCTTTACAGAAATATTAAATAATAACTTCTAATAAATAATATGTTCTTAAGTGACGAAAGTATTATAATTTTTGAGCACCACCAAATAAGCTTTTATGACCTTTAAATCATCTTGATCTGAAATGTGTGCACTGCAACATGATCTACACATTGTTTCTCAATTTTCGGCATCATAAAATTTTTGATTTTTCACTTTAATCAATTTGAAAACGCGTTTTTACTTTATTTTGTTCACTGGAGGCGAGCAGAGCACTACCAATGAAGGCATAATGAGCGTTTTCTGCCGGGGAATCTAGCAGCGAATTCAACTCGATGAAATCAACTGAATAATAGAGCTACAGCTATACTTGTTTCGTCTGTCGATTTGGCCTATTGGTAAGGTGTCGGAGAGGTAATCAGTAGACTCGAGTTCGATTCCTGTTCGAAGGGATTTTTTTGCACATACCATTCATGATTGATTTTTTTTATTGTTACATTATACGGCTAATAGCATCATCAAAGCATCATCCGTCAAACAAAACACCAGAAACATAATGTATGAGCATGTGATAATTCTTTGAATTCTACAAACAGACCTAGATTATTTTGTTATTGCTTTGTTTGATGAATCTACGCCTCACCGTTTAGTGCAATCATGACCATGAATGATAAATGAAAAAAAAAAGATCAGCTCCACCAGGAATCGAACTCGAGCCTACTGATTACCTCTCCGACATCTAACCAATAGGCCAAATCGTCAGACAATACAAGTAAAGCTGTAGCTCTATTACTCAGTTGACTTCATCGAGTCGAATTCGCTGCTAGATTCCCCGGCAGAAAACGCTCATTATGCCTTCATTAATGGTGCTCATACTGCCTCGGGGGGTTTTTCATTATGCCTCTACAGTGACTGGTTTTCAGCTTTCGGCAAAAATTTTTAAAATGCATTTTTAAACGTTTTTATCTACTTTTTCAAGTTTCATCCAATTAGGCAATAGACTATTTGAGTGTCTGAACACGAAACAATGATGTAATTCACATATTACAGCTGTTCTCTATGGTTGAATAAGCATTTTCCTTAAGGTGGCCATGATGCCCTCATCTCTCCTATGTTGGGGAGAATGAAGATACTTGATACCTCGGTGTGATTGATTCCGTCGCTACATCTTGAAACTGGAATGTCTTTCAAAAATCAAATGTTCTAGAAAAATTAAATAGAACAAAAAACAATTCTGTTATCTCAACAAACTTTAAAAAAATTCGATGTTCGAGTTATTGAACTTTGTTTGAAAAATGAAATTAAATGTGACTTGAAGATCTTTTTTGATCACTTGAAAATGTTTCCCACAAGAGAAAATAGCATTAAAAATTTATTTCAAAATGATCATCATAAAAGTATAATATGAAATAGATACAGAATTTTAAATTTTCAAAGCCATAGAAAACTTTCACTTTTGATTCAGAAATTTTTCCAAATTTTTTATATGGGTTCAATTGATCCCAAAAAGATATATATTTCATCTCAATTGATCAATGATTATGATCCATTCAGAAGAAAAATATATCTTTTAGCACGAAATTTAATATTTGTCCAACAACTAACATTCATGCAGTAACTTCCTGTCAAAAAAGTCAGAAAAAACTGTTTTGATCTAAAACTTAAAAAAAGGGCCACAAACTTGTTTTACCGAATTCTCAACATGTGGAACTCGTTTAGATTCATGACTGGTTGAACTGTGATTAGCACGGATATTATTTAGTTGAATAATTATCGAAAAACGAACAAACTGTTACAATTAATCTATTTTGCATTCGTATTACCGAATATTCGGTACTTTGTAACCGATTACCGAAATAGTCATCACTTTTGAACCTGTTTTGTTTGGCAGAATAACTTACCAAACACGTAGATTATAACACATTCTGTGAAGGTACATATGTGTTATATTTTTTTTTAATTTGAATAATATGAATTTCAAACAATATAATGGGTGTCCCACATCAATATGCATTCCAAAACTAACGCTGTTAAAAATTTCCTAGTTGACCTAGTTGATTCTGTATTTATCCTCAATTTTACGATGCCACCAAAGGTTTACAAACTTCATAGCAACAGCTTTTTAAACGATTCCAAAATGGTAATGTAATTGCAAATCGGTCCAGTAGTTTTAAAGACTGAGAAAATACTGTCAACAGGTTTATGTGCGAATTATGTTTTTGATCCAGAAGTTTGCTAAAATCACTTTTAAATGCTAGTTATATGTATTAAAAGCTCAAAAAATCAATTTTATGAAAAAAATTATCATCAATCTAATATAAACCTTCCAGATTGCAAAACACGTTTGATAATAGTTTTTTCCATACTTTTAAAGGAGTCGCTCCGCAATTTACTCAGCAAAGTAATGAAATTACGCTTAAAGCTTTACTCACACGCATTTCAAGTCCAAATTAGAAATAAAACAACTATTCGGACCCCTCATCCTTGTCTATTGATTCTCAGATATGCAAAGTAACGTTTAATCTCAAAACTCACTGTTGCAGCATGACTACAAGTCGTTTTCCAACGTCCCGTTGAAAAGGTTGAGTGTATTTCTGAAGATTGCGCATAAAAAGATGCACCGTTACTATTGAGTGACTCTATTTTGTTTTCAATTTTTAAAATACAGAAAAAAAATATCGTTGTGAAAAATAAACTATCAGTTATCTTTATGTAAATTTCCATGCAAATTTACCTGATGGGTTGTTTTCTTCAGCGTTTGCAAAGTGATACAATTTAATGTGGAATTTATGTTGTTTTATTTACATACATGTTATTCAAACATATTCAAAAACTATAACATTAAAACAGCATGTTTTATAATCAACGAGTTTGGTAAGTTATATTTATAAAAAGGTTCTGTATGATTACTCTTTCGGTGATCGGAAGGAAAACCGATTATTCGAATATTCGAACGCCAAATTAACTTTACCAGTTTTTTCGCTAAATATTGCCGGTATTATCAATCTTTAAAAAAATTATCATCATCTGCGTGAGAATCAAGAGCCACTCCAATTCTTTAAAAAAAGAAAATCGTCATTTTTGAAAATTTGCCACATTAAGGAGACTATCCCCTATCCAACGCACTATTCAGGCAATACATCGTTTTTTTTTGTAAGTTTTACGAACAAAACACACGAACAAATTAAAAAAAAATCAACAATAATTAATCCTAAAAACTTAAAATTTTCCATTTTATTATTGTTTTTTTTTCGAAATTAAATAATATCTCGAAAAATTTAGATGTAAAGGGTTTTTACCCTAAAAAAATGGCGAAAGTATAAATTTCTGTGAAATTTGTAAAATTATCAATAAAATCTATCTAGAATAAGCTGTAATAATAACTGACAACAGGCTACAAGTTTTACAATAATACTTAAATAAAGGTTTATTGTCCATGATTATTTCTATCGACGAATGATTGTAATTTGAAGTTGAAATGGAGAGTGTTACAATTTGATCATTTAGTAGCTCCCTTCGAAAAACCATGAAACTGATTTTCGAATTAGATTTCCACAGGTTTCAGAAATGTGACGAGCCAAATTAAATTGTAATCTTCAATAAAATTTTATATATAAATTTATATAAATTTCTGTTATAAATATCCCAAACACTTTCACTCTCCGGTCTAAAAATGGAACACCAAAGTCAAAAGTCTCCTATTTTTTTACCCTTTACAAATGCTCCGGGTTTTCCATAAATTATCATAATATTAGGAAAAATAGATAGTATGGTTCATATTCTATACAATGAAAAAAAAAACACCTTTCAACTTTGGCTTGGACAGGAAAAATCATGATTTTTCCTTATTCACTCTGATTTTTCAAAGTTCGACCCACTTATTGAATATAGTAGGATTCAGGAAGAATAAGAGTTCATTGTGTGCATTGGAGTATCTTTAACATATGCTAGCAAAATGAGTTGTTTACAATTTTCGGCATTATAGGACTAAAGCAGGCTCTAGATCCAAAGTAGGAGCACTCACCCTATTAGCCCGAAACCACCAACATTTGGCGTTCTCTCTCTCAGACCACTGGACCAAATTTTACATATTTAGTATCCTTGAGTAGACGAAAATGTTGTTTAAAATTTTGTAGAATGAAGTTTCTATATAAAATGTTGAATTATGCTTCTCAGTAAAGCAACCACGCGTCAAGCAAAAAAACGAGATATCTCGCAATTAGTCCGGAATGTGCGAACATCAACTTTGTTTTCAAAAGTTTTTGTGGTTTAAAAAATATAAAAACATTACGTTTCAGATATTTTTCTTCAGAATCACACCCAAATATGTTCAAGTGCATTTTGAGGAATTAACAATATAGTGATGAATAATAAAACTATAACTTTCTTCCCTCAAATCAAAACTGCATTTTGCTTACAATAGAAATAATCAAAGAAAAAACAGCACACAAAACAGTATTTTTAATAGTTTTCTACAGTGTTTCCAGTTATTTTTACAGCGATTTCTAGAAAATTTTAATTGTTATATTGAAATATCCTTCATTATTTTTTATTTATGGTCAACATTTTTGGCAAAAATGTTTTCATCAAAATATTTGGAATCATTATTTATTTTTAAAGAAATAATTATACATTAGAGCTTTCAAAATGAATAAATTAAAGTTTTAAGAATTAAATTTAATTTAAAATTTGTGAAAATTTTGACAACATGCACATGTATTTTGTTCGTTAATCTAAAAAAAACGTTCTAGACCCCTCGATCTGTCTTTTTCTGAACAGTGCGTTGGATATGGGTGAGTCTTTTGTATAATGTGGCAAATTTTCAAAGATGCCGAATTTTTTTGTTCTTGAAATCTTTCTAAAAAAGCCACCGCATGGTGCTTATCTTGATTGTTTCACTTTTTCAATCCTCACTCCTGATGTGATCCATATTATAATCTATATCTCTATATCTCTATAGCTATTCCTTCTATTCAATTAATCTTTTTAAACATGATCATCATCCTGATCCTGAGCCCTACCATGATCCAAATACTGTTCCAGATTATAAATTTTGATGCAAATTATTCACCCGAACTCATGTTTATCCAGCTGCCGATTCAATCCTGATCCTGATTCTAACGCTGTTCTTGGTGCTGATCTTCACCCTGTTCCAAAATTTGTTCCCCATATGGATCTTGATAATTCATTTCCACATCCTAATCCTTACCTCTATAATCATTTTGATAATTTTAAAATCTGTGTCCTTATTCAGATCTTGAAGTTTTTTTTTTAAATTGGACAGGATAATGTTTCACTACGTGTTGAATTTAACCTAAGCACATCGGAAAGTTCGAATGTGTAAAAATATGATAAATTTGAACGAAACTAAATTTCTGTTTGGTAAATATGAGTTGTACCCGCAAATTGAATCTCAACAGCCGAGCTTGGAATCAATTTGGCAATCATGAATCATTCGGCAAAACAGCAACCGTTCAGGTATCAGGAAAACAATAAATCTGTCGTTTTAAATTTTACGCGAGATAGGACACACCTTGTCCCTCACTCGAGAGTTTGGCTGCGTTAAATTTGATAAATTTCTCCAGCTGATTTGCTCGCACCCAAACAGCCAGCCAGTCGTTTTCTCGCGTGTGGAGCAATGGGCTCATGAATGATTTATGACGTGCTGTTCATTTTTACTTTTTTTCTTTTTTCAACGGACGAACACGTTATATTGTTGTGAATATATTTATGTGTTTTTTATCCTTCTTATATTCGATCAAATGGCAGCGGCGGCTGGGAGTCGTAATTTGGCGATTTATTGTTCGCCATTTTTTTCTGGCTCTCCCCCACTTTGAGCGTTGTAAAAAGGATTCATTGTGTGTAAAATCAGATACACGATGGAATTCCGAAAGGCGGGGGTTACAAAATTATGAAATTATAAAAGCATGCTTGTACAAACGATGCATGGCATCGATTCATTCAATAACCTGCAAATGACCTTTTGGTTGATTGATAAATATATTTTAACGTTTCTGTTTAAAGACGTAATTGAATACATACCACTCTTTAATATTCTTGAACTCTTATTCAGAATCGAAACGATTGATAAAATTTGAATTTTTATTGCTTCTTTTGCCCATCTAAGCAGAAATAATCACTGAAAAAACAACCCGAACAGTTCGACTTAATCTCAAACCAATCAAATAAAAAGTTATCGCTCATTATTATTCAAATTGGTCGAATTTCGGTCCAAATCAACAGATAAAGTGTGTGGTGAACGAACCATAATAATTTTTTCCCCCATTATTTATGCACGAGTTAAAAAGTTTTATCCAAAATCATTGTCAGTTTTCGATTGAGAGTGGGAAAGAGGAAATGGGAGCAACAAACTGGCAATCCTCCGCTTTCAAGCTTACTAACCACATCTTTCTCTTTATTTCCAGGTTGATTTTTTGCCATCCGGATCAACTCGGTTTGAACCTAATTAGTCCAATTTGCCATCGAACCGATGTCCACCCACATGCTCCGGATCCTGCGAATGCTTCTTCTTCGACTTTTTGCGAAATTTATTCCACTGGGGAAAAGTTCAGCTTATAACATTCCTATCGAGTAGGAGCGCAGAGGAAAAAAGCGAGCAGCAGGAGGAAGTGTAGAAAGAAAATCCTGAAGAGCGTTTTTTGTGCCCCGCGAAAGCCAAATTCTTCGGATTGAGAACAGAAAAGAGCCTTTTCCGGAAAATATTGCCGGATGCATGTAATCACCGAAATTGAACAAAATGAAATTAAGCAAATCGAAAAATCTTATTGCCATTCTAGATATGAATCGATCGGAGAAGTTTTTTCCCCCTACTTTTCAGTTTCGAACATACAGTAATTGTGCTGATGACAGACAGAGCTGATCGGAAATAGTTAATGTCATAAAAATAATTTACAGATGAAAAAACAGAAACTAAAAATGGATAGTTTATAAGAAAATCAGTAATCATAAAAGTCCTTTGTAAATATTGTATAAATGTGAGCTCTCGATGTGAAACCTTAAGCTAGTCTAATGTCAAGAAATACATATTGAATAAACCAGAATTGAAATGTAATAAGAACACAGAAGACGAAGCTCACCGAGTGATGCTGAACTCTAGGATGAGAAAAAACATGAAAGAATTTACACTTTCGATATGCAGATATAAAGCCTCTTGTCGATGGAACGGAACTGATAATCGACAAAGATAAAAAAAAGAAATTTAGGAAAAACCCTGATGATACTTGAGCACATCCTCCTTACCCTAGCGATTAAGTGACAGAACAAAGTAAAACTTACATTAAATAATTCCGAATTTCAACAAAAAAAATACAAAAAAAATCCTAGATGAAAAAACAAACCCGTTGATATTGCGTGCTTTTTCTAGGTGATAAGTATTTGAATCTAGAAATAGCCTTTAACTAAAACAAAACAAAAATACTGGACACAACAAGTTTGTCATCATCTTTTAGAGGATAGCCAACTTAATACTGATGAGGAAGTGCATATGCAGGAAGACAGTAAACCAAAAAAAAAAAAAACAAGAATCAAACACTAAGTACACATGCTAGTCAAATGAAGCCGGAAGAAGCGTCACGGTAAAAGAAAAAAAAAACTTAAATAAACACACAGATTGAATAAACTTCTCAAAAAAAACTTTACAGAATGTCCTTATTTCGGGTAGAAATAAACTGAAAAAAGAGTCTTATTAATAAACTGGTAGTTGTTTAAGTTTTGAGAGCTTAAAAGAAATTTTAGAAAAAAAGGTAAGTTTATCATTTCGAAAAAATCGAGACCGTTTTTTTTTCTAATTTTAACATACATAGCTATTGATCATGAATCGACGGATATCGCCCAATTTATTCAATATGAAGGCTATCAAGTTTAATAAAAGTTTCGAGGAATAGCTGGACTCGAGACATATATTCAACCGTTAATTACAATTCCAATGTCTGCGCAATAAGTAGTTCTCCGAAATCTCAGAAGAGAATGGACGATTTCGTTGCTTCGATTGAGTCTCATTTTATTCAACAATTAATCCATATCGACGAAATTTAAAATTTCCTGGTATACAATATTGACTAGACTAGCTCTGGAGTAACCGGAATTGACCGGAGCTATTTTGATGAAAACTTTTTACTTCGACTTAAATTTTCCGAGTTTACTAGATCTGAATCATCGATTTGAATTTTATTTACATCGATGTTAATTTCACCGTTTTCTCGATATCGAGTTGTTTGTTTGGCGATTTTTTTTTAAATTAATCCTGGCTTTTAACAGTATTTTTTCACAGTGACTTTAGGTTTTCCAGATTTATGCACAAAAGTTTTCGACAGCCACTCCTTCACATTTACTTGAATTTACAGTAACTTCGAACAGTTGGTGAGAATTATTTACATATCTTTATGTGCACTGATTCTTTAAAATATTCTCTATCTAAGAGCAAGAAATATCATATACTCAACTCTTCTTCCATAACAGGGAGGGAATATGATAAAACAACGAAGATTTCAACAGAACACTAAAAGTGTTGAATACTTATGTACAACAGTGTAGAAATTAATATACCGTTCATCGACATTGAGGCTCTCCGTGTTTTCTGGAACTGAGTTGGATTTGGTTCAGGTTAGTGCTAATTTTAAAAAAACTGACTTTGAGTTCCCCAGAAATTTTAAACGAATCGGCTATTGCTCGTTTTATGCTTTGGTTATCAGATTTTCGAGTTTAAGTCTGGAAGCAGTTCTGAAATTCAGAAGATCGACTAAAAATGGTACCGTTAACAGCGTGAAATATGGTAACAATGATCAAAATTAAAAGTTTTTTTTTCCAAATTTCACGAACTTTGTGGTTTACAGGGTCCGGCAATTGAAGTGCTACATTGAAATAAACATATAAATCGATCAAAACAACAACTTTTTATTTTAAATTCATTCAATTTATCTTGATAACAAATAACTTTTTCTAAATTCACTGGTAAAGTTCGACTTGTTCGCCCTTGAGTTTAACCACTCGCCGCAGACGGTCGAGGAACGCATCATATGATGCCCGCAGGTCTTCTTGTGGTAATTTATCCCAGGCTGCCACGAGATGTCGCTTCAAGACCTCCACACCTTCATGTTTCTTAGAGCAGACTCATCTTCTGCGTAGCGGAGGTCAGGGATGCGCCGCGAACGTGAGTAGGATAACCCAATGTCGGGGGGTAGCCGAGTAGTGCCGCTTCCTAAGGGGGAAACTGCGGGGATAAGGATAAGAGACTTTATCCTCCCCGAAGCGGACCTCGATGGAAGAGGATTAACCACTGTCGGGGGATACCCACGGGTAGAGAGGCTCTCGATGCCGGGCAAGCCTCTCGAGTCGGTGTAGGATGTCGTCACCGTCGGGAAATATCCGAGTCGTAGCGTTCCAAGTCCCAAGCGTGTGCCGTGACAGGCGCGAGTCCAGGACAAGCTGCTCTCGATCTGGCACATAACGGGCAGCAAAATCCGCGGGCCAAAAATCCTAGGATCCTGAAAGCCAAGGGGGATAAAGAAGACCGGGCAACGGTCGGAGTAGACTGACCCCATCGACGGGGGGTTGTCTAGTAGAGTGCGTCCGACCCCACGGTTTGATGCTATAAAGATAAGGCAACACCTTCTGCGTAGCGGATGCCGTGGGTGCGCCGCGTTAGTGTGTAGGATTCTCCACCTTCTCAACGACAGAAGCTGCGGGGATAAGACTTGACCTTCTTCGCAGTGGAAATCGTTGGGAAAGGGTTATTCCACGATCGGGGAATACCCACGTGTAGAGTGGCTCTCGACGCCGGGTGAGCCATTCGAGTCGGAGAAGAATAACGTCTTCGTCGGGAATCATCCGAGTCGTTACGTTAAGTCCCGTGCGTGTGCCGTGAGAGGCGCGAGTCTAGGATAAGCTGCTCTTGATCAGGCACACGACGGGCAAGGTGGCAAACCTCAAACCCGGAAGATAAGAGGTCGGGCCTCGAGTCGTTAGAGGAGGGATCAGGCCCCTTATCAACAAGAGGAGGGGTACAAGTAGTCACCTCGAATCATTACGAGGAGAGGTTAGATTTCAAGTCGTTAGAGGAGAGATCGGGCCTTGAATCGTGCAGAGGAGAGGTAAACCTCGAGTCGATGCGAGGAAGGGTCAGATCTCGAGTCGTTAGAGGAGAGATCAGGCCTCAAGTCGCGAACAGGAGAGGTTTGTGTGGGAATCTCGAGTCATTGCGAGGAGATGTCGGTTCTCAAGACGTTAGAGGACAGTTCAGGCGTCGAGTCGTAAGGAAGAGAGGTTTTGCTGAAAGTGGTCTCGTTAGTGAGTATTGCCTTGGAGCGCATTAGCGGAATAGACCTCCCACTATTGAAGCATAGTGTACTAAACAGTTTGAGGTGGGAACCAGGTCTGCGGCCCCATGTGGAGTTTAGGGAGTAGGGGGTATACACGGAGTATATCATGAGTCTTCCCATTGTACCCATGGACCCAGAGTAGCAAACTGGGGGAACGCGGTGGCTCGCCGTGCCTTGGAATACAATCTGTAAACCGGGATTTACCACCTGTGGTTACCAACTAAAAAAAAATGAGAAGACTTCGGCCTCCAACATACTCCAAACTGCGAAGTCCATAGGGTTCAGGCCTGGCGAACTCGCCAGCCACTCGGTGTTCAAAATGAACCCTGGAAAATGTTGCACAATCCAAAGTTGGATTTTCTTTGCTTTGTGAGCTGGCGCCGAGTCCTTATGGAAAACCCAATCCCTGGCACTTAATATCGACGTGCCCACGGTTCGACGACATTTTGTAGAACTAGTTCCCGATATGTATTTTGGTTGATCTTTACTCCTTCAGGGACAAAAACCAGCGGAGTTCGACCATCACGGGTGATTCCGGCCCAAATCATCACCGATGATGGTTTCTGTCGCCGGGTGGCCGTC
The DNA here is from genome assembly GCF_029784155.1 of Uranotaenia lowii. NCBI lineage: Eukaryota > Metazoa > Arthropoda > Insecta > Diptera > Culicidae > Uranotaenia > Uranotaenia lowii. The sequence continues at coordinate 228,242,168 of NC_073693.1, read as the reverse complement.
AGCAAGTCGACGTGGCTTCGTGATCTGTCTGGCAACCAAACTCTGTCGTTCTGCTCATTCACGAACTGCTGTACGGTGAAGAGTTTCTCGTCGGTAAACACGATATTCTTCAACCTTCCTTCCGCGGCCCTCTTCAGCAGTGCCTTCGCTCTTTTTACCCGTTCATGTTTCTGCTTTACCGTAAGGTCTTGAACCTTTTAGATCTTGTAGGGCTTGGTCTGAAGTTTATCTTTCAGGATCCGACGGAGACTTCGATCCAATATGTTGAGATCCTCTGCCAATTTAGTGGCACTACGCCGAGGATTTCTCTTAAGGCGCTTCTTGACGATCTTCGCCATGGTAGGTGTCACCACATTAGGTCGATGTTTCCCACCATACCGTTTTTTGGCACTTCTGGTCTCCAGGTATTTTTTAACTGTACGGTATACAAAACTTTGTAACACGTGCGATTTCGCACGTGAGGATTCAGCCTCTCCCATACAACTTCCGCTTTCATCAAACGAGTGATTTACGCGCCACCTCATATGAGGACCACTCGTCGAGGTTGATTGCCCGGCTAGACTCCCGACCTCAGGGCGGGTTGTCCAAATGGATCCGAAAAAGGACACGGAATGATTAGGGGAATGGGGATGCCAGGAAAATTGACCAGCAGTTGCACCGTCGTGCCAAGAGCAGGGTTACTGATAATCGCTTCGTTTGCTTCAAAATTTCCAATCGTTACCGACGCAACCACAGTAACGACGCTGTTGCATTGACTCGCAAACGAATCAAAACATACAACATAAGAACGTCGTCTTAGTGAACCATGTACTATGAATTTTCGTTCTGTTTATGTTGCCTAGCGTTCCTTGTTGATTTTCTCCTTCCGATTTTTAGTCATTGTTTACTCCAGCAATCATTCGCTTCGCTACTGAATGAATTCGCTCGCGATTTGATTCGGCGCGAGTTGATGACGATGCTGTTGATCCATGCGCAAAATCAGACTTTCAAGGAAGAATGCTATAAGAAATCAATTCCTGGGATAAAGACTAAGACCGATATTTAATAAAATAATTAACACACCTTGAGAGGAAAATAAGCCAATTTTGGCATAAATTTGGTTTTTGGGCATCTCTTGCGTTCCAAGAATTAAATCATTTTCATTCATGAAGCATTCGCGGCGAAGCATGATCGTCAGCGAGTCGAGTAGATGTCGAAGAATTCGACGCCGTCTACGCGCAATGTTTTCATCAGAAGCGAATGATGATTGTTTGATGGTTACCGATAGTAACTCAGAAAATAACTGATCACTAAAGAGGGGAAGAAGAACAAACTTGCGTTTGCGTCGTTCGATGCTGAAAAGCGTCGTTTCTAAAGAAAACAGACTTTCTATGTTGAGTAGTAAAATCGTTGGTGACTAGGATCGGGGTGAAAAACCATTCTGAGCGAAGATCAGCAACCTTAGCCAAGAGGATAGCTGGGACGCAAACCGTTGTGCTTTCCGCTCGAAAAGCACTCTCTTGCGCATCTCGTCATGGGTGGAACTCACTCTAACAAGTTTTTCCTCCCCGTGGTAGAGGCGTAAGCGAGGGAACTGTTTTCCCGAGCAGTTCAACCCGGAGTAAATTAAAGAAAATAGAAAAAACAACAAGCAAACTCTAGAAACTAAGCGGACAAAACACGTGAAATACCTTTTCGAACCAGACGCAATTGTTCAGGGGAAAGCTACTTCAATTTACAATAACATCTTATTACGGAACGGAATAAATGGAGTTTGGTAACACTGCTCTCGTTTGTTTACATCCCGATTTGTGCTCCTGGTGAAAACAAATTTCCAGCTGTAATCCGACCCAAAACCGCTATTATTGCACCGCAAAATCATCTGCCGATAACCCAGAACCCGAAACATACGGAATTAGCCCAGTTTGTGTCGCAAATACAGGTAATGGTGAAATAAGATTTCTTGCGTGATTGGCTAGAGAGTGGTAGATCACAGCATTTGTCCGCTTCCATTTGCTATCCCACTTCGCCCCGCAACTTTCCTTCCTGATATTGCTATCGCCTGCGTCAAAGCCACCGTCCAATGCTAACACCTGCTGCCCATTATCAAATCGAAAAATACCTCCGAACCATTGAGCCGAACAGTTTGTGACCACCGATAAATACTCAATCATTGTACGCAACCATCGAAATAAACCAATCCAGTTTTGCTGTTTTGTTATTTCGACCCGATTACGATCATCACAATAGCCCGTCCCACTTCAACCCCCGAACAGTATTGCATCGCACTCCACAGCAACTACTGTCTTCGTCACACACCATAGAGGACCGTAGGTATACAACAAACGTCATCGAGTACCGTGGTGCCATCCTGTGCCAATAGATATTTTATCGCAAACCAGGTGTAACTGACATTGTTGATCCACCTAGTTCAATTTTACCCACTGATCGCCATCACAGACCACATGTTATAATATTTGATTGCTTCGACGATAATGTCTTGATTGACGACGATTACCGGCACGACCTTGATTTTGGAAGATGTAATTGTGTCCCTTTAATTGAAACACTAGCATCAATAGATTGGACAAACCTTATTGAACATCTCTGCCCTGATGAAGCTGTTTCCGTTTTATACGATCATCTGCTAAGGATAGTTGCGCTTCACACTCCCAGAAAACGCCCTTCCCGAAAATCATACAAACAGCCGTGGTGGAACACAGAGCTTCGCCTTTCTCGTAATAGATTGCGCAGAATACGTAAACGATATTTTCGGAACAGAACTGCAGCAAACAAAGCTGACCTAGTATCAATGGAAGCCGAATACTCAGCGCTACGTAATACCGTATTCAGACGATATATAAATAATGTGGAACGGAAAATGAAAAATAGACCATCAGAATTCTGGAAATTCATAAAATCTCGACGTTCCGTCACCAGTTTTCCATCGCGAGTCTCATTTGAAGGTCGGTCATCTGAAACTACCCGTGAATCTGCTGATCTGTTTGCTGAATTCTTCAAGAGTGTATATTCTTCACATAGCCCACCTGCCGTCAACGAGTATTCCGAAGCATTGCCTAGCTTTGACATAAACCTTCCTCAGCCTATTTTAACCAACCGTGAAGTCTTGACAGCCCTCAAAGCTGTTTATCCAACAAAAGGACCCGGCCCCGACGGTTTTCCACCGTCTTTTATACTAGCGATCGCAGAAACACTCGCCGAACCACTGCGCATTATATTCAATCGATCTCTAAATGATGGTATTTTTCCTAGTATCTGGAAAACCGCTGCCATAACACCAATCCATAAATCGGGAAATATTCATGGAGTGGAGAATTATAGACCCATTTCGATACTCTGTTGCCTGTCAAAAGTTTTTGAAACACTTCTATACAAGCGACTTTATAATGCTGCTAAACCAAATTTATCAGAATATCAACACGGTTTTATGAAAAATAGATCTACGGTTTCAAATCTTATGAGCTATTCCGCTACACTATATACTGCTGTTAGCAAAAAACAACAAGTGGACGCCGTTTATATTGACTTTTCCAAAGCATTTGATAAGGTTCCTCATGATATCGCAATCCGAAAAATTGTACGCTACGGCTTCCCATCGTGGTCTACAAAGTGGCTGCTCTCGTACCTGCATTTGTAAACCTACGGGGAATCCAGTCTCAGCCTTTTGAAGTTCCTTCCGGCGTCCCTCAGGGAAGCCACTTAGGACCACTCATTTTCATTATTTTTGTGAACGATCTTGCCTGGATACTAAAATCCTCAAAACTAATGTACGCGGACGACCTTAAAATATTCAGAAATATCGAATCACTTATGGACTGTGCAGCACTTCAAGCAGACATCTCGACTCTTCTGAATTGGTGCAGGTGTCATGGAATGGTAGCTAATGCTAGTAAATGTAGATACATTACGTTCTGTAAAACGAGAGAACCGTTACGTTTTAACTATGCAATGGATACAGTGGAAATGGAACGAGTGGATTCGATCAAAGATCTTGGCATTATATTCGATCGCAAACTAACCTTCTCGGAACACATAGCTGCTACTACTGCAAAAGGTTTTGCTATTTTGGGTTTCATCCGTAGGAACACTGCAGAATTTGAAGATATTTATTGTCTGAAAGCGATTTTCTGTGCTCTGGTGCGTAGCGTTTTAGAATATGCCGTGGCAGTTTGGACCCCTCATCAGGCAGTACAAATCGAACGACTGGAAAGGGTACAAAAGAGGTACCTACGATTTGCACTCCGTCGATTGCCATGGAATGATGCCGTTTGACTGCCACCATATGCAGAAAGATGCAATCTGATATCTCTCGAAACTCTTCGCTGGAGGCGAACGTACATTCAAAGGATGTTCGTTTTTGACTTGTTAACGAATAATATAGACTGTCCCCAATTGCTGCAAAACATTAACATTCACGCGCCAGCTAGACGAATTCATCAACAGAACTTTCTGTGGATACCATACAGCCGCACCGTCTTCGCACAAAATCACCCTCTGTATAACTGTTGTCGTGTTTTCAATGAAGTGTCAAACGTTTTTAACTTTAACATTTCCAAAGATATATTTAAGAATAGTATACGTAGTTCTAGAAGTTAAAACATGTTTAGTTTAAGATATGTTTGTGTGATTACTATCAAAGACATTAATAATAAACAAATAAATAAATAAATAAATAAAAAACTCAAGAATCAAAATAATATGGAATTAATATGGAAAGCCGAGCGACTGAAAATAGAGAGTGAAGTTCTGATAGAAAAGGCAGGGACTCGGAAAAAGGAATGACATAAATAATCTCTAATAAATTGACGAATGACTTATAAGAGATAAGTTCTGATAGAAAAGGCTGAAGCTCGAAGAAAACGATAGAATCTTGGGATTTGCTGATAAGAGCAGTGATAAGAGCTCATTTATGTCTCCAAAAAAACGGAAGGTTGTAAGTGAAGTTGCGATAGAAAGGATAAAAGTTTTACAAAAAAAGGATGAAATGATTTTTTTTGTTAGCACAGAAGGGAAATATTGAATGATACAAGTGAGATACAACAGTAAAAAAAATCAGTGATTCAGAATAAGCAGAACAAGTAACGAACAAGTTAAATACGATAATCGGAGAAACGAACTACTTCGATTGTAGATCATTTTCCGCGAAATGCGCGGAAAAAGAACGGCACCTGAACGTACAGGTGATTCTTGATTTAAATTTTGTAGTGCAAGCATCAATAGCCAAGAGAAGACGGCAAAAGAAGCCGAGAAAACTTCTTGGATACGACAGTCGCCCCCTACGAAAATGGCTATCCAGACTTTTCGAGTCATTTTTTTCAAAATCTTCCAGATTTCTTGAAAAATAGTTGGCAACTCTGCTTCCGAGTGCAATCCTCTCTCGCTGATCATGTTCCACTCGTTATCCGAGTCTACACGGGCTTTGAGCGACTCGGACAGCAAGTCTGAGAACTCTCGCATCTGAGTGAGATAAAGAGAATTCTAGCCAGGTCCCGGCAACGATACAGGATTTGTCTATGTATTGTGTGACCAACATCTTTTAACTAAGTGTTGGTGAATCTCGTTTTTAAGCTTTTTTTCCTCAGATTTAAGCTTTTTTTGCCTTGAGAGCATAGGAGATGAAAGCTCAAATCTGAATAAAAAAGCTTAAATCTGTCAAAAAAGGGGAAATCTGAGGGGAAATCTGAAAGATGTGCTCCATACGGTTTGTATAACATTGCCAGGAAGTGATTCTAGCAAAGAGCGTCCTAGTATTTGACTCCTACCCAGAGATGCCAATGTGTCTGATTTTTCAGAATTTGCCTGATTTTTAGAAACTCAACCTGACAACCCGGTATTCCATAGTTTTTCTCAGATTTTTGAAAACTAGGCTGATTTACTCTAATTTTTTTGAATGTGATGAAAATAGGTGGTATTGAACTGCATATGATACCACTGAAAGAGGTCAAAATGATCCCACTTTGACAGAGATTTCCGTTACTCTGATGTATCCTGATTTTTATTACAATCGTTCCTGAATTTAAAAACCCGATTTAATACACTTGACAGTGGATTGTAGCCTTTCTTACAGAGTGTTAATTATCTTTTGATGCATATGCAAGACACAAAATAATTCCTAATAGGTATTAACTGAAAATAATATTAAAGAATAAGGCAAAATATAGGTGCTGAATAAGAAGCCTCGAATTATGCAGCTGAAGCGAGAATATCCTTGGCTGGCCTACATTTAATAGCGAAAAACACCATTCAAATTTCATTTGAACCGAAGATGATCAATGGTTGAACTATTTTATAAGAGATTTGTTTGATGTTGTTCAAGCCAATTGTCATCAGCTTGAAGAATTTTGTAGTTCCGGAAATTTCTAGAATTTGTAGCAAATGATTATTCCCACGTGCATCGAATGTTCTGGAATTTCTATTTTGTTCCACACAATTTGCTCTTACCGAAGGTTCCAGAACCATCTTTGTATATAAGTTAGCGCATGACGGGAACATTCCAGAAGGTTCGATGCGCGTATAAATAAAGCCTCGTGTTGCAAGACGAAGTCAGTTTTCATTCAAGAATCGCGCGCGTTATATCGTCTGTAATCGTTAAGTTAACCTTCCAAGTTGAATAATGTAATTCGAAGAGTAGAAAATAAAGAGAAAACCTTTAAGTGAAGTGTTGTGTCATCCTTCAATGCACAAATCCAAAAATACAGTCCACTTGCCCAAACATTGGTCCTAATCGAAACGGATTTAAGTGAACAGTTTAAGTGAAATATAAACAAGTATATCAAGTATTCCAAAAACTTTTGTTAAAGAGTAGCGTTCCTCACAAAGAGCAGTGACATTAAGTGAAAACCTAGAAAGGTCAACATCAGCAAAACAAAAAGTTGACTTAAGTAAATTCAGTGAACACACAGAAGTTAAGTGTAGTGAAGTGTTTCCGAAACCAGCAATTCTCCAACGCAAATCTCTGTGTGACGTTTCCAGTCATTCCCAATGGCGAGCACTTCAAAAACGAAAGGTTCCAAAAAGAAAGCTCAGAAATTACCAGAAGACATGGAAGCAATGGAGCAGATAAAAGTGTTAGTGCATCGAAAAAAACAGGAATTGAATACAGTAAAACGCATATTTAATTCGTTGCACCCCCAAGACGAAGGAAATGTATCGCTGTCCAGAAGTCAAATTAAAGCCTACCAGTTTATGCTAGAAAAGGCTCGTACTAAGTACCTTTCCATCTACAACAAAATATTGGAAATCGTTTCACCTGAGGAGCGTGCCATCCATGACGAACATTTCAATGAATTTGACATCCTTTGTTCTGAGGTAGTTATCGCACTCGAAGAGCAGTCCAGCAACATTCCTTCCAATACAGCCGGTGCGTCTTCTGTTTCTGAAGTTTCCCCCATGCCACCAACCATAATTATACACCAGCCCCTGCCCATGCCTATCCCAACATTCGACGGTAGTTACGAAAGTTGGCCTAAGTTCAAGGCCATTTTCAAGGATCTGGTTGATAAATCGCCTGACTCTACAGCCATCAAACTATACCACCTCGAAAAAGCCCTGATAGGGCACGCAGCTGGTCTCATTGATGCCAAAACGATCAATGAGGGAAATTACAAACACGCCTGGAAAATATTAGAGGAGAGGTTTGAGAACAAGCGTCACCTCATTGACACCCACATCGCCGGCTTGTTCAACCTTAAGAAAATTTCTAAGAAAAAACAATACAGAGTTAAGAGCGTTAGTTGACGAGTGCACTAGGCATGTAGAGGGCCTCAAGTTCTTGGATCAAGAATTCACAGGTGTGTCTGAGCTTATGGTAATTCACCTGTTGACGTCAGCATTAGATAAAGAAACCCGTTTCCACTGGGAAAGCTCCATTAAGCACGGTAGCATGCCAAGCTACACCGAAACCATTAAATTTCTCAAGGAGCAGTGTTTTATCCTGGAACGCTGCGAAAGCTCCTCACCGAAGGCTATCCAGCCACAACCGAGTGCATACGAGAGTCCGGAAGAACCCATCGAGACAAAATTTACTTCAGCAGTCATCACTAGCAAGCCCTCTGCATCATGTGATTTCTGCGGCAAGGGTCATCTCAACTTTACCTGTCCAATGTTGAAGACTATTTCAATCAAAGACCGACTGCTCAAGGTGAAAGAGCACCAAATGTGCTTCAACTGCTTACGACGAGGACATCGAAGCAAGGATTGCCGTTCTGACAAAACCTGTACCAAGTGCCGAAGACGTCATCACACATTGCTGCACGCCGAAAAACAGACCGAACCTTTCAAATCGATTGATAAGCAAAGATTTCCACAATCAACCAAGCAGACTATCCAGCGAAGGGAAGCTCTAGTCTCAGTTGTTGATAATTGTACCGCTTACCGCTGTTCCTCATCTAGTCCAGTTATTCAAGTAAACACTTCTATTGTCGAACAATTGAATGAACCCAACTCTGAAAATTGTGAAGAGCAGAAATCTAGTTTGGAAGAAATTACCTACCGGAGACTTCTCAACCAGATCGACGTTTTGATACGTTCCAGCCTGAGTATAACAACGCCAAAACCTGCGGTTAAACCTACCAAACTTTCTAATGCATATTGTGAGCAACGTTCATGTTCCAGTTTCTGCGGGCGGGAGTATGTTCAAGCCAATTGTCATCAGCTTGAAGAATTTTGTAGTTCCGGAAATTTCTAGAATTTGTAGCAAATGATTATTCCCACGTGCATCGAATGTTCTGGAATTTCTATTTTGTTCCACACAATTTGCTCTTACCGAAGGTTCCAGAACCATCTTTGTATATAAGTTAGCGCATGACGGGAACATTCCAGAAGGTTCGATGCGCGTATAAATAAAGCCTCGTGTTGCAAGACGAAGTCAGTTTTCATTCAAGAATCGCGCGCGTTATATCGTCTGTAATCGTTAAGTTAACCTTCCAAGTTGAATAATGTAATTCGAAGAGTACAAAATAAAGAGAAAACCTTTAAGTGAAGTGTTGTGTCATCCTTCAATGCACAAATCCAAAAATACAGTCCACTTGCCCAAACAGATGTTATCATCATTTAATAATAAATTTAGTTATAATTTAGATATTTTTTTAAATCAGGACACTTTGAGGGTCATTTTTTAAAAATCAGGACAATTCAAGCATTTTTGAAAAATCATGACGGCCTCTCGAAAATCAGGACAAATCCTGAAAAATCAGGACATCGACATCCCTGCTTAGCACAAGAGAAACAACAACAACAATTGAACAATTGTAATGCACGTCAGAGGTGCTAGGGGTCCTGATTTTTCAGGACTTGTCCTGACTTTCGAGAAGTTTTACTGATTTTTCTAAAACTTTCGAATTGTCCTGATTTTTGAAAATTTGTCTTCAAAATGTCCTGAATTGTTCTGATTGTCAAAAAATTCTCAAATCTCTATCGAATTTGTAATTGAACTTTGAAAACTACGAACAAATCTGTTATATCCTAATTTATGACAAAACCACCTGGCACCTTTGATGCACGTACAAGTATAACTATGCCAACGAATGACGCACAACGTAAGGTCGATTTTCGAAAAGGGCGCAATGAAAATTGAGATTTTTGAGACTAATATCGCTGAATTCGCATTTATCAAATATGATACACAGATGTTGATGTTTTGATTGTTGATGATACCAAATGCTCTGGTTTTTGGCAAATCATCAATGTTTTCTAAAGCATATCAATGTTAATGATTTTTTTTTCAGACAATCTTTTTCGTTAACCCTTCATTACATGATTTTTTATTTTTCCTTAAAAATCATTTTTAACAGTTGCAAATGATGAGTACATCAAGAAAAAAATTAAAATAAATTACGATTTTTCACTTTTTCTAAACATTAATTGTTGCAAATTTGTTACTTTATGAAACGAAGGGTTAATATTCAGTTGTGAATGTTGTCATTTTTGTCTATATTGGTTTTTTTTATTAATTTTGTCAATTATGCAAATTTGGTCCTTTTTGTAATTTTTGACAATTTTAACAATTATGTAATTTTTGTAATTATTGACTATTTTGACACTTTTGTCAATTATGTCAGTTTCGTGAAAAAAATTTCAAATTTTCACTGTTATCAATTCTGTAAATTTTTCATATTTTGACAACTTTTCCAGTTATATGATTATTTTTATTGATTTTATATACTTAGTTTTACCAATTTTGTAAATGTTATCATTTATTTTGTCATATTTTTAATTTAGTCATTTTTATCATTTGTGTCAATTTTTTTATAAATTGTCACAAAAATATCATTTAATTCCAAAACTTTGAACCAATTTAACATTTTACAATTGAGAAAGTCATGCTTGAATATTATAAAAATTGACAAAATTCACCAAAAAGACAAAAATTACATTTTTGACAAAATTGACAAAACTGACCAAATTTACAATATTGAAAAAATTGATAAAAATGACAAAATTACAAAATTTAAAAAAAAAACATAATTTACATTTCAAAATTCATCAATTTTATTAGTTTTGTCAGTTTTATCGATTCTGTCAATTTTGTTATTGTTGTCAATTTTTTCCATATTTGTCACTTATGTTAACTTTCATTTTTCAGAAATCTCTGTTCAACACATGAGAAATCGTAAAAAGAACGGGATTGCAAGCGGGCGATGGCGGTGGGCGTTCCAATTTGTATCAAAATTCCTAATTTTCATAATTCACAATCATTCAAAAATCGAACCTAATCTTTCATCTTATAAGCGATTAACGCGCTCATAATCCCGGTATATGATTTTTCATTAGATTGAAAGAGAAAGCAATAGCCTTCACTCCAATTGGTTGTCATTTCTATGGAAAACTGTGCAAGAGTAATCAGCAAACTTTATTTTGTTCGGTACACCCAAGCTCAAAATTCATACCAGTTAAGGTTTTGGCCGAACCAGATCAAAAATACGAGGTTATAATCCCGATTTCCAAAGACCAATGATTAGAGATCATGTCATCAGGAGTGAAAATCCTCTTCATAATTCATCTAATTGGAATGCATCAACGGGTCTAACATAGGGTGTTCACTCTCATACCGTAAACTACGAAAGCGATTGTTAGTCTCATCATTCGCCGAACGCAATATTCTCAAGCACAGATTGAGGAGGGGTAAACGACATGGCGTCGCGGCGCGGCTGATTCACACCATCTCATCCTCTCTCAAGCCGTTCGGACTCAGGAACAGCGTTACCACATATACAGATTTTTCTGTAAACATACAGATTTTTTCGAAATTTTCAAACCAAGAATCTGTATGTACAGATTACAGATAATTGGAAATTTATACAGATTTTATACAGATTTTCAGAAAATTAAATTTTTTTAAAGATATTTTGATTCAAATTTAAGAAAATCGACAATAATCTCCTTAATGACCTAGCGTTCAAGCCATCTTAAATTGCCACAGCCACAAAATTCAAAAATCTTCCAGATCAGGGATCGGGACCAGTGATGCCAACTGTTTTTCCGAAAAGTCTGGAAGATTTTGAAAAAAATGTCTGGAAAAGTCTGGATGGGTAACTTTATAGAGTATGACCTTTTTTTTTTTTTGGTCGCCAGGACGCAATATTGTAGTAGTTTAGGGATCAATAATCATTACTAGAAAATAATAAATGTCTGAGTCTATGTGAACCAAAGCTTGAACAACCGAAAGCTTAGACCCATTCAGTTGTCAAAGTAACTTCTGTATTCTGCTTCACAGTAAATTCTGTCTTGCCGTTATGAGCTATTGAATTTCAATAGTATTTTTTTTATTAAAACGTAGAGGTTATAGAAATTTCTGGACAAATCTGGATAATTTATGAAAAGTCTGGACCAGACAACATGAGGTCTGGATTTCTGGACGACACATAAAAATCTGGAAGATTCCAGAAAAATCTGGAAGGTTGGCAACGCTGATCGGGACTATAAAAATACAGAATGTATAACGACAAACTAGGGTTTGAAAACAGATTAAATCCTATGTTTGAGAATCTTTCACTAAAATTAGACTTTACATTACACGACTAGTAACTTACAATGCTATGTTAAATGTTATTGGCCTACGGCCCTGGACATTTTTGTAGCAGTATATTGTGAATATACATACATGACTATTGTTATCCCAACTGATTGTTAAACCCAAGGACATATTTCGCAGTTATTCGTACAAATAGCAGTTTTCGTGTAGCAAAATGACAGAATTAACAATGATTTAACAGTGCGCAGTCCGTAAAAATCATAAGCGCAATCCAATTTAGTGCGTTATGCGTTATACATACGTCATCATATTGCAGCATGAGTATCCGCAAACGATATTCCAGATACAGATTTCAATACAGATTTTTGAGATTTGATACAGATAAAAAAGATTTTTTGCTTCGAAAATACAGATTTAAATGTGGCATCGCTGCTCAGGAAGCTATTTCCTGAGCACGAACGGCTTGAGAGAATTTCGTTCGTGGAGTGGAACCAAATTGAAACGAACCAAACAAATGCTACTCGTTTGAGCTTTAAGGGGGGGGTAGGGTCTAACACTTTCAAAAAATCGATTTTTTTATTTTTTTATTTTCTTATTGTAAAACATTTCAAGAATGTTGGGTCAAATTTTCAAGTCAATTGAAGCAAAACTGTAGAAGTTATAGGCCTTTATCTCCTCCTATATAATACTGCAAGAAAGCAAGAGCAGAAACTTCAAACGCATTTTTCTCGAAAGCACATTTTTAAAGTCCGTGGACATCGTCATTTGAAAACGTCTTATCCGATTCTTTTCAAATTTGGAACATATTTTCTACATATAAAATACCAGACCCCAACGTTTTTCTTTTTTGATTTTTCTACTTTGGGGAGATTTTACAGGTGAAAAATGGCGGATTTTTTCGTGAAAAATCGTAGTTTTTACTTCAAACAGCCGCAAAAATTTCATAAAAAAATTTTTAAGTTAAATAAAAACGTTGGGGTCCAGAAAAATATCTATTAAAAATATTTTGCTCTGATTTTTTGATTTCAGATGATTCTGTGCTAAGATACAGTGTCCACCGCAAATCCTGTTTTCAAAAAGGCATCCTCGAAAGTGTTCCGTCACCGGCTCATTTTTCAATATTTTTCTACGAAAAAATTACTAAATGTTCTTTTAACAATGCTTTGTATAATGCAAAAAATTTGAATACATTTGTTTGAACGATAGCTCTAGAAAAAAAATCGTGAAAATGGTGTTTTTTTATACCCGTTAGACCCTACCCCCCCCCTTAAGCCAACGGACTTGTTTTTTCTTCCCCTCTACACACCTCATGTTGCTTGGTCTTTCGTTCGCAGCGAAAATCCTATGCAGTACAATTGTGTGGTTTTTGTAACCAAATCAAAATTCGGTAATGAATTTTGAAAAGGACGGATGCGCCAAATATAAACAAATGGGCTTATCAGCCGGCCTAAAAATTTCGTTCGAAAATCAACATTTTGATTATACAAAGTTATTTGAAGGATATAAAGTTTCCGAATAATTAAAAAAAAACAATGATATGTTTGATGTAAAAAGTGATGTTGGTGCATTCGCATTATTCAAAATTCGATACCGAGTTGATAAAATGACAAAAATGATAAAAAATACATTTGACAGAAATGATTAATATGGCAAAAATTACCAAAAGGACAAAGGCTAAGATATGACGTAAAATTCAGAATTGACAGAAATAATTGACAAAACTAAAACAACTGACGAAATTGTCAGAATCGGAAAAATTGATAATATTGACCAAAGTTGATTAATTGCCAAAAATTTAAAAAAAAGACATAAATGATAAAATCTGATAACAAGACACAAATAACAAAAAATGACAAAACTTGTCAAAATTACAAAATTGACAAATTTTACCAAATAAACAAAATATATCAAATGACAAAGTTTACAATATTGATAAAATTTACAATGTTGGCAAAATTTACAATATAGCGAAAGTAGACAATGATAACATTTAAAAAATAAATCACAAATTGACATAATAGACAAAAATTACATAAATGACAAAATTTAGGAAATAGACATCAGTAACAAAATTGCAAGAATCGATAAAACTTATAAAACTGATAAAATTGACGAATTTTCAAGTGTAAATTATGACTTTTTTTTATTAATTTTGAAAATCAAATCAAAATCTCATGAATGCTTTAAAAATTTTGTCTATTTGTTCATTTAATCATTTTCTGGCATTTTGTTAGTATGATCCATTTGGCCAATTTTGTAAATGTTGTCACTTGTGTTAATCCATTCATTTTGTCATTTTTGAAATTTTTGTAAATTTTATCATTTTTGTCAGTTTTGTCAACGAGACAAATTTGGTAAATTTAGTCAATTTTGTCCTTGTAATTTTTGTCTTTCCCTATCATTTTTGTCTTTTTTGTAAAATTTGACAATTTTGACGAAAATGATATTTTGTTTTCTAAACTGAGAACCAATTGAACATTTTCCATTGAAAGAGTCATGCTTGAACATTATCATAAAATTGACAAAAATGATAAAATTTACCAAATTGATAAAAATTACAAAACTGACCAAATTCACTAAATTGGAAAAATTGATCAAATAAACGAAATGCAACAAATTGATAAAACTTACAAAATTGACCAAAATGACAAAATTTTCAAAACTGACAAAGTTACAAAAATAAAAAAGAAATCATAGCATTTGTTTGGTTCGTTTCAATTTGGTTCCACTCCACGAACGAAATTCTCTCAAGCCGTTCGTGCTCAGGAAATAGCTTCCTGAATCCTGACTTCCTGAGTCCGAACGGCTTGAGAGAGGATGAGATGGTGTGCATCAGCCGCGCCGCGACGCCATGTCGTTAGCCCCTCCTCAATCTGTGCTTGAGAATATTGCGTTCGGCGAATGATGTGACTAACAATCGCTTTCGTAGTTTACGGTATGAGAGTGAACACCCTATGTTAGACCCGTTGATGCATTCCAATTTGATGAATTATGAAGAGGATTATCATTCCGGATGTCATGATCACTAATCATTGGTCTTTTGAAAACCGGGACCATATTCTCGTATTTTTAATCTGGTTCGGCCGAAAGCTGAACTGGTATGTTATTTAAGTTTCAAACTGTAAACTTGATACCTAATTACAACCGCAATGTTGATAAGTTCGCCGATTTTTTCAATGTACTAATTTTATCAAACTGTCATACATGTCATTCTGTAAATGACGCCCCCTCTTGTGAAATTGAGAGCGAGCGCACCCATCGCCTGTCTATGACGCTTTGTCTATGTCGACATAGTTTTGATCATCTTGATTTTAGTGATTGCTGGTTGTGGCTAGCAAGCCAAATGGCCACGTTTTTTGGAGTGATGATTTTTGATATTTACTATGAAAAAAAAAATTTCAAACTATTTTGTATTTTTTTCTTTCTTTTATAGGTTGAAGAAGAAAAAAAAACAAATTTTTCAAGATAAAAATCATTTTTATTGTACTGCTCAGTTTCACAAAAACGTCGAGAACAAAGTTTACAAAAATTCACACAAATACACACAAATACACAGACATCATCAGAACTCGTCCAGCTGATTCGATAGGTACCTATAAAGGTATATCTAAGACCCATAATTAATGATCTCCCAAATCGACCGATAACTATACCTTTCTGAAAGAAAGGCAAAAACTGTTTTTTTTTGGTTGACTGTTTCTGTGCTCCCAAAATTTAAAAAGACACATTTCTAATTAAAATTTATCAATTGTCTGTTGTTGAATCTGGAAGCTTCTTTCAAGTACGATATTCTTTCTCATAATTGACAATCTTCACATAAATCTGAATTCTGTCTTTCATCAATAAAATGTTGAATCGATTTGGTTAGTATTTCCTTTTCCATAACGGTTTTTTGGTCTAATTTTTTCGAATGATAATATCAGAACTAATCTGAACCAAATCTTACAAATATGTCTACAGTGCGGACAAAATCTGTACCAAAAAATCCATAATCAACAGATCCTGAACCTGGATTTCAGTCTCAGATCGTGATCTTGCTTCTGCCCTCAGATGATCTAGGATCTAAATCGTAATCCCCTGATCGAATATCCTGGTTCATGATTTCTTATTATGAGCCCCAATCCTTGTGCAGACTTGCTTAGTATTCAGCCGCTGAACGGGCGACTCGTGTCTTGTCTCAATGAATGTCATCGGCTGACTGAGGATCGCTCACGGCACGACAGCTCAGCCGGTTTATGTGTGCGTGTAGAGAGAGCGATTGAGGGATATTGCCAACGCGGAAAGGCCTATCGACTGAGAGAGTGTTGGGCTGACAATTATAGGCTACACATCTCCCCCCTACACAAACCTGAAAGACGGAAGCCAAATGATTCGGTGGCAAAATTTCAGGCTGAGAAGAAGACAAGCGCACGTTGTTTTTTTTCTCGAGTTTAGTCAAACAAATTTTGTAAGCGCAGTTTCTATCTTCTCTTGTTTTAATTTAATCGAATATCTCTTTTCGAGTCATAAAACACATAATGGATGTTTTCGATGGTTGAACGGCATATGTACGTCAGCTACAAACCTCATGTTGCAATCGGTACATAATCATTTTATCTCGTTAAATATTCGCAAAGCATAAAATTTGGATAACCTTACATCAAACAGTAATAACATATCAGTGTTCAGTGCTCAGTCAAGTTCAGTGCTCAGCTCTGCGAATTCCACATTCAACTCATTCGGCGGCTTTACAGACTTCACAGAAAGCGCATTAGAATATGGCTGAAATCAAAGATGAGAGCTCAGCCTTCTCATGTGCTTTTCGTCTACAGGCAGTTGGTCTCTGGCTGTCAGGAAATATCGAAAGATCATCGAGTCATACAAATGTGTGGCCTGAATTAGTTAGATTAAACAAGTTTAATCTAGCGCCAAACGATCTAACACTCTCGAGTAGTTTTCCCTACATGGGGTTTAAAGTCAAATTTCCTTCTCCTCAAGAATGGTTATCAGGTTTCGTAGAGGACCAAATGTCCTCTCATATTGTATTCTATACTGACGGTTCATTATCAAACGGCCGTGCAGGTGCAGGAATTTACTGTCACGAGTTGAACATAGAATATGCTCAACCTCTAGGAAAATATTGTACAGTCTTTCAGGCTGAGCTATATGCTATTATGTGTGGAGTGCAAATTGCACTTCAAAAGAAGATTATGTTCAGAACAATATATTTCTGTTCAGATAGCCAAGCAGCTATCAAATCACTCAGTGCTTCCAGTTCTAGATCAAAACTGGTAATCGCATGCCGGAAAGCAATCGAAGAACTTGCTGAAGGCAATGGATTAAACCTTCTATGGGTACCCGGACATAACGGAATTTTTGGAAACGAATGCGCCGACGAACTGGCTAGAGCTGGGTCGGAAAAGGAATTTTACGGACCAGAGCCGGCTGTCCCAATATCACCATGTTGGTTCAGAAACCAAATTCAAACTTGGTCCTCTAACCAGCATGAACGATACTGGGAAGAGTTGGACACTTGTCGTCAAACTAAATTATTTTTAGAAAAACCATCTCCAATCATATCGAGTTACTTATTAACTTTAAATAAATCTCATTGCAGCATCTTGATCAGAGCACTCTCCGGTCATTGTAAACTCAACTATCACATGCACAACATTCAGCGTGCTGAATCTCCAGTATGTGATAGTTGTGAATCAGATGTGGAAGATCCCTTCCATCTTATATGTAACTGTCCCTCATTTGCCAGACTACGTTTTCGTACTCTGGGATCTTACGCTTTAAGCGAATCTGAGTTTAAGAAATTAAACTTAAAAAACATTCTATCATTCCTTACCGAATGTAGAAAAGAGCTTTAATGCTAATAATCCCTAGTGGAAAGGCTTTATGCCATCTTAAATAGATTGAATTTATTTCTTCCTTTTATAGGTTTTTCAGGTTTCTCAGGTAAATGATGAAATCTTGGATAAAAACAGGCTAGGCACAATTTTCCCGTATGTTTGGATAACGTGCCGCTATTAAGCCTACCCCCATTCTGATACCTGAATAACATATCAGTGTTCAGTGCTCAGTCAAGTTCAGTGCTCAGCTCTGCGAATTCCACATTCAACTCATTCGGCGGCTCTACAGACTTCACAGAAAGCGCATTAGAATATGGCTGAAATCAAAGATGAGAGCTCAACATCAAATTTGATAACCTTCAACAGTTTACCATTGTTAGGCGTTAATTAGACAACGACATCCGTTGATGGTTTGTAAGAACCTCCACTGTATCTCGGTTTTTAAACAGATGTATCAGTACGGCACTTTATTCACGGCAATTCGCTTCTGTCAGTTATCTGTGAAGGCATCCTACGATTATAAAAACAGTAAATGTGCTTCTAGAATATATTCTTGATCCGTTGATTCAAGATTAAAATTGACGAGATGTACTTTATTAAACGCAATGAATGAAGCAACGAGACCTGTCGTTTTCAACCATCGTGTAACCTTTTTAAATAGAAGGTTTTCCAAACCAAATAATTTCTACAAGCTTTTCTGCTCCAAACATGATTTGTTGGTCCTCACGCTCCAATATGCGTTTCTTTAATCAACCTTCAATACACTCCTCATGTTGGTCTTCCCGTTCAACGCATATTCATACAGTGAGCTTTCAAACGTTCATCATGTTGGTCCTCCCGATTCAACGATAATTCGTAAAGTGAACCTTCAGAACACTCTTCATGTTGGTCCCCCCGATCCAAACGATAATTCGTTAAGTTAACCTTCAGAATACTCTTCATGTTGGTCCTCCCGATCTAACGGTTGTTCATAAAGTGAACCTTCAGAACACTCTTCATGTTGGTCCTTCCGATCCAACGATAATTCTCAAAGTGACCCTTCAGAACACTCTTCATGTTGGTCCTCCCCGATCCAACGATAATTTATAAAGTGAACCTTCAGAACACTTTTCATGTTGGTCCTCCCGATCCAACGATAATTCGTAAAGTGAACCTTCAGAACACTCTTCATGTTGGTCCTCCCGATCCAACGATAATTCGTAAAGTGAACCTTCAGAACACTCTTCATGTTGGTCCCCCCGATCCAACGATAATTTATAAAGTGAACCTTCAGAACACTCTTCATGTTGGTCCTCCCGATCCAACGATAATTTATAAAGTGAACCTTCAGAGCACTCTTCATGTTGGTCCTCCCGATCCAACGAGAATTTATAAAGTGAACCTTCAGAACACTCTTCATGTTGGTCCTCCCGATCCAACGATAATTTATGAAGTGAAGTTTTTTCTAACGATCTCAAACAATACGCATGCAGGTAGGAAACGCTTTGTAATGATTGCACAAATATGTGTATGCTGACAAAGAACATATGTACATCCAATAATCAAAATATAGAAAATTTATGCAACATTCACAAACTTTCATAAACAGTCGCTTTATACTCATGTCCCCGTTTTTTTACGCAGTGAATATTGCAGTAATCTTGACGACTACTCTTTGAGTTTTATGGTTATCAAATGTTTAATTCTGGGCGCTGGACATCAACTCTTTTCTAGAATTA
Source organism: Uranotaenia lowii (assembly GCF_029784155.1). Lineage (NCBI taxonomy): Eukaryota > Metazoa > Arthropoda > Insecta > Diptera > Culicidae > Uranotaenia > Uranotaenia lowii. Next base: position 228,222,645 of record NC_073693.1, on the reverse strand, counting down.
GACATTCTCTTTAGGGCAAACATCCATTAATAATCTCCGTTTAAGAATGTTTTATCTATTTTTTCAATACTCTAGGAAAGAGTATTTACTATTGAAAAAATTGAGAGGATTAGTTCTTCATTTTTTAAATTCAGATTTTTTAAGCATTTAAAACACAGAAAAAAATAACAAATTAGACAAAAACTGTAGCTACATTTCAGTTACAAGTATTACTACGCCATTTTTTTTAACCACCTTTGTTTTTAACCAACCACCAACCACCATCAGTTTTTAACCACCTTTGCTTGAAATCTTTTAAGAAAAGGATAAAAATACAGGTTATGAATAATTATTTGCATCGCTTGATGTCAAAAACACAAATTCTTCGTGCGACCGCTTACACCTTCTAAGCTTCGAAAATAGCTATGTTCGGTAAGCATTTAACAAAGAACAAGCAATTCGAGACGTAAGCGAAAGGCTGCGGAAACCAATACCAACGTTACTCATGCACAAAAACGCTGCTTCCTCAAATTCCCCGACCATTCCGCTCATGTCATGTGCTTTGCGTTCTATGATCCTTAAGAAAAAAAACAAGAGCGTATATCTCGCACACATTCTCCCCGAGTACGACGTGTGCGTTGAATCATCCATATCTAAGTGAGTTTGCGTGATGCTAGTTGAGCCTCGTCGAAAAAAAATCCCGACGAATGCAGAGGGTGGAGAAAACATAAAAAAAATCGGGTGAAATAATGACTTCTGCACAAACCAAACGGTATCAATTCCTTCCACCATCTGCATCATCAATGAAAAAACCATTTTAACAAAATGCTCCTCTCACTCTTTTTTCAACAGTCGGGTCGTCCCTGTTTCAAAATTCTAACATTAAATTACCTCTATCCAGAAAAATAACTTTGAAATATCCCAAACAGACACACTAGCATCATTCGTTCACACTTTTCAACCCAAAATCTATCCGACAAAAGGAAAACACAATTCTTACACAAAACAAACTTTTCTTTTTAAATTTTTCAATTATTCACTTACCGAAAAATATATCCAGCGACACACAAACACTTCACAACGGAAACCACTAACACCCAACAAAACTGAAAAAAACGAGCCTCCCGTTCAGCCGAATTAAAAAAATCTCCTGGCAGGATTCGCCATTGTGCAGACTTGCTTAGTGTTCAGCCGCTGAACGGGCGACTCGTGTCTTGTCTCAATGAATGTCATCGGCTAACTGAGGATCGCTCACGGCACGACAGCTCAGCCGGTTTATGTGTGCGTGTAGAGAGAGCGATTGAGGGATATTGCCAACGCGGAAAGGCCTATCGACTGAGAGAGTGTTGGGCTGACAATTATAGGCTACACAATCCTCATCTTACACGCTAATCCAGGTCTTGCTTTTTCATTTTGAAACGAACAGAACTAAAGAAAAATAAATCTCCAAGGATACCTGTCCAAAAAAAAATCAATGGAAACCAAATTAGCACTCGTCAAGCTTTCCAAACGCTCAATCGGCGCCGTCCACTGTCCACCACCATTTCACTAATTGACGCAGTTATCATAGTAGGACATAATTAGTATGCAAATCAGCCAGAGAGCGCCCGGAGCCAAGCACAAAGGGCCGTGAAATTTCCCCTCACCGGTCACATTATACTAGAAGTCCTCTAATTGTAGAGCACATCCAAACGTACATACTTATAGCAAACACTGTCATCATATTACCATTTCAAGAAGATAAACTTTGCCATTTGGCTCTGATTGGGAATTTGGTTGCCAGAGAGAAGGTCGAAAATTATTTTGCCATCATATTCGCAGCTGTTTGTGGGTGGGTTTGGTGGGGGTGGTCGAACTAAGTTAGAGAGTGTGGGTGACTAAAACATTCTATTCGCCTCTCTTTCTAGCCTTTATCAGTTTCGGTGAGTGCCAACTAGTTGGGTGTCGTTTGTGAATTGGCTGCGGAAATCCACGGTCAGTCGCGCTCCTAATGGGGCGTGCATAATTCTAAATGTAAAATACAATTAAAAGCCTGACCGAATCTGCTGGCAAATAAACATTGCCAGTAATCTATGGTCGGTGGGTTCGTCGCGAAATCGTTTAACTATGGGTCAGTTCCAACAGCAACAGGAAATGGCCCGCGGGATTGAATGGCATTGGGATGTTGGTTTGTATGCTGTTGAAAATTGAATGATTTTAAACTTAAATCAAATAAAAATAATAAAGATAAATACATTTTCATTTCAGCTAATATAATTGTGAGCTAACTATAAGTTTAAGCGATTTGCGTTTATTTATTTTCAAAATCAAGCACAAAAGGCAAACACTTGGATTCAGAGGCAATGGCGCTATCCTTCTCATCCTAGTAAGATCTTACGGTTTTGCCTTTCTTTCAGAAAGGTATAGTTATCGGTCGATTTGGGAGATCATTAATTATGGGTCTTAGATATACCTTTATAGGTACCTATCGAATCAGCTCGACGAGTTCTGATGATGTCTGTGTATTTGTGTGTATTTGTGTGAATTTTTGTAAACTTTGTTTCTCGACGTTTTTGTGAAACTAAGCAGTACAATAAAAATGATTTTTATCTTGAAAAATTTGTTTTTTTTTTTCTTCTTCAACCTATAAAAGAAAGAAAAAAATACGAAATAGTTTGAAATTTTTTTTTTCATAGTAATTATCAAAAATCATCACTCCAAAAAACGTGGCCATTTGGCATTGCTAGCCACAACCAGCAATCACTAAAATCAAGATGATCAAAACTATGTCGACATAGACAAAGCGTCATAGACAGGCGATGGGTGCGCTCGCTCTCAATTTCACAAGAGGGGGCGGTCATTTACAGAATGACATGTATGACAGTTTGATAAAATTAGTACATTGAAAAAATCGGCGAACTTATCAACATTGCGGTTGTAATTAGGTATCAAGTTTACAGTTTGAAACTTAAATAACATACCAGTTCAGCTTTCGGCCGAACCAGATCAAAATACGAGAATATGGTCCCGGTTTTCAAAAGACCAATGATTAGTGATCATGACATCCGGAATGATAATCCTCTTCATAATTCATCAAATTGGAATGCATCAACGCTTCTTTTTTTTTTTTTAAAGCTTAAATTTATTTCGTTTATAATTTTTACCTAGGAGTATGGTTTTTACATTTCAAGTGATACATTTATACAAATTTTCATCTTTGAGTTGTAGTTTTACAGTTAGTACATAAGGTCATTTGAATTTTTAATTCTTTTAAGAATGTTTATCGAGCATATCGATTAGTGTTTTTTAATATAACTTAAACTAAACCTAATATAAATGAAACTAAACCTAAGTATTAGAAAAGTGTTCTAATCAGTTCATATTCTGAGAGTATGGATTTTTCTTTAAATTTTTGAATAAGGGTATCAAATTTTTGGCTGGGTAAACGGTGGATAATGTGCAACACGAGACCCCATAGTGGTCATATCACCTCTTATTCACAACTCCTATCTCTACCTCCCCGCGGTGCCGGCTGGGGTGCGAGTAACCTAAGCGGAGATCGGGTACCCAACCCCGGTGGATGCTTTGGTCGCATGCAGACTGAGAAGGTGGCCGCACGCGTCTGTTCCCCAGGTCAGGGGCGGCGTGCAACAACAACCGAGCGTCTGTTCTCCAGGTCAGGGGCGGCTCAAACAGCGTCTGTCTTGCAGCAAGCGGCTGAATTTATGAAATGCGGCTCCCGCCAGCTAAGTCCAAGATGGCAGCCCCATCGCGGGATAGGGACTTTAGGCTAACAACCTACTGCTCCCGATTCATAAATTGTTACGGAATCCGAAAGAAATGACCGACCTGGAACTTTGGCGACGACTTTTTAGCATGAAAACACGGACACGAATTGGAACTTGGAATGTTGAACCCTTGCTCAACAAGGCAAGCTGGCTCAACTTGCTAGAGAGGGCTAGCCGCCTCAAGCTTGAAATTCTGGGACTGAGCGAAGTCCGTTGGCCTAATACTGGAGAACACAAGACACAATCCGGGCAAGTCCTGCTTTACTCTGGCATACGAGGAGAACATGCTACTCGGGAACGAGGAGTTGGTTTCCTGTTAAGCCCGCAGGCCTACGCGGCCCTCATTAGATGGGAACCGATAAACGAAAGAATAATCGTAGCCAGATTTAGAACACGGGTTAGAAACCTTACAATGGTCCAGTGTTATGCGCCAACTGACGTTGCCGACTTGCAGGAGAAAGAGCAGTTTTATAGTCAACTGAACAGCGTGGTAGAGAAAATTCCGAAGGGTGACATTCAAATCCATTTGGGCGACTTCAACGCAAAGATTGGCTCCGACAATCGAGACCTTGAGCGCATCATGGGGCGCCATGGCCTAGGACAGATGAGCGAAAACGGAGAGCTGTTTGTAGAATTTTGTGGCCAACAACAACATGGTGATCGGTGGGATCGCTCTTCCCCATCGACCAGCACATAAAGTCACTTGGGTATCCCGAGATGGCCGAACAGAAAATCAAATTGACCACATCTGCATCAGCGAAAGTGGAGAAGGAGCCTTCTTGATGTCCGCAACAAACGAAGCGCAGACATTGCATCTGACCATCACCTCGTCCTTGGCGAGATACGACTGAGAGTTGCACGTGTCCAACGGTGCGAGGAGAAAGTCGGGTGTAGATACGACGTCCGCCGGTTGGAGAATCCAGAGGTGAAAAGGGCATACGTTGAACAGCTAGAATCCCGAGCCTCGGAGCTGCCGACAGACGGAACAGTCGAAGAACAGTGGTGTGGAATCAAGAATGCCTTTATCACGACGAGCCATGGTACTCTCGGTAAAGTTTGTGGAAGAAGAAGTGAATGGATGTCGGATGAAACTTGGAGGATGGTCGATGATCGGAGAAAGGCGAAAGTCGGAATTGAGCAGGCATGTACCGGGTCAGCCAAAGCAGCCGCCCGCTTACGATATGCGGAGCTGTAAAAGGCAGTTAAACGAGCTTGTAGACGAGACAAGAGAGCCTGGACAAACTCCCTAGCCGAAGAGGGAGAAAGAGCCGCCGCCAATGGAGATATCCGATTACTTTATGACATTTCTCGCCGCCTCAGTGGTGCAAGGACCAATGCAAGAATGCCGCTAAAAGACCGAGCAGGTCAGTTATTGACCGATCGAACAGATCAGCTCAAACGATGGACTGAACACTTCGAACAACTCTTCCGAGTCACGAATAGCGATGGCCAACAGAATCTGCAGCTCGAAGCGCCAACAGTAAGTCGCATAAATGGCGTCAACTCGGAAGCGCCTTCGCTGGCTGAAATAGAAGCGGCAATCAAAAACATGAAATCCAACAAAGCACCTGGGATCGATTGCATCCCTGCTGAAATGATGAAAGCCGACCCTGCCCTATCAGCACAAATGTTGCACCGTCTTTTCGCTGACATCTGGGATACTGCAACATTCCCGGCCGACTGGATACAGGGTATCCTCGTAAAGGTCCCGAAGAAAGGAGACCTGACAGAGTGCGGTAACTGGCGAGGCATAACGTTGATCTGTACAACCCTCAAAGTACTCTGCAAAGTGATTCTGAACATGATCCAGGAGAAAATAGACGCTACACTCCGACGGCAACAAGCTGGATTTCGATCTCGACGATCATGTGTGGACCACATCACAACGCTACGAATCATACTGGAACAAATCAACGAATTCCAGGACTCTCTTCTGCTGGTGTTCGTTGATTTCGAAAAAGCATTCGACCGACTTAACCATGAAAACATCTGGGCGGCTCTAAGGCGACGAGGGGTCCCAGAGAAACTAGTCCATCTCATCGAAGCACAGTATGAGGCATTTTCGTGCAAGGTCTTGCACGACGGTGTCTTGTCCGAACCAATCCCGGTAACTGCTGGAGTGAGACAAGGATGTATTCTATCACCGCTACTTTTTCTAATCGTAATGGATGAGATTCTGATTGGATCGATTGACTGTGCACCGAACCAAGGATTGCCGTGGAATCCTTCAACAATGGAGCAATTGAACGACCTTGACCTGGCTGACGATATTGTTTTGCTCGCCCAAACACAACCAGATATGCAGAGCAAACTCGACGACCTCACCGAAAGTTCCAAGGCAGCAGGTCTCAAAGTCAATGTCGGAAAGACCAAGTCGATGGAGATCAACACAGGAAATCCCTCCAGTTTCATGGTAGCTGGGCAACAAGTTGAGAAAGTGGAGTGCTTCCAGTATCTTGGTAGCCAGATTACGCCTGATGGTGGTACCAGAAAAGACATCGAAACACGGATCAGAAAGGCCCGATTTGCGTTTGCGAGTCTCCGAAACATCTGGCGGTCACGCCAGATCTCTCTACGAACAAAAATCCGAATCTTCAACTCAAACGTCAAATCCGTATTGCTGTACGGGTGCGAAGCTTGGTGCACATATGCGGTAACGACGCGAAAACTGCAAGTATTTGTAAACCGCTGCCTGCGGAATATCATCCGCGCTTGGTGGCCTGGCAACTGGATCTCGAATGAGGAACTACATCGCCGGTGTCATCAAAGGGCGCTAGAAATCGAGATTCGGGAACGTAAGTGGAGATGGATTGGGCACACGCTGCGAAGAGATGAAAACGAGATTTGCAGAGAGGCGCTAGATTGGAATCCAGAAGGTCATCGAAGAAGAGGCAGACCCAGAAACTCGTGGCGGCGAAGCCTAGCTGCTGAAATCCGAACTGTCGACGAGAATCTTGACTGGGACCAGGTGAAGACGCTGGCTCCGGATCGTCAACAGTGGAGGTCTTTTACCACGGCCCTATGCACCGGAGGATCGGCGCGGGATCATTAAGTAAGTAAGTAAGTAAGTAAGTATCAAATTTTTCATTCAGTAATTTCATATCTGCGATTGTATGTACATCAACTGTTGGAGTGTCAAATGGTAAGTTACATATCATTTTCAAGCATTTGTTTTGTATAACTTGTAATTTTTGTTTATGAGTTTTTGCACAGATGTCCCAAACTGGTACAGCATAAGCTATGACTGGATAAATAACGCAACAATACAGGGCTAATTTGTTTTTCCTATTAAGATTTGAACTTCGGTTTATGAGAGGATATAAACTTTTGATCAATAAGCAACATTTGATTTTAGTTTTTTCAAGATGGGATCTAAATAACAGTATTCTATCTAGCGTTAATCCAAGATATACTACCTCATTAGACCATTCTATGTAATTTTGATTCATTTTAATTTTACATTCGTCTGATGGATTTAATCGTGGTGATTTGTTGTAAGGAAACAAGATAGTTTGAGTTTTTAACGGGTTGATTTTGATCTTCCAAAGTTTGAAGTAACTGTCGAGAGTGTCCAAGCAATTCTGCAGAGATTTTGTGACACTTTTGGTGTTTCTGGCTTTGCACAGTAATGCAGTGTCATCTGCAAACGATGAAATATTGCACCCTTCGGGAAAAGACGGAATATCTGCGGTAAAGATGCAATATAATATCGGTCCCAGTATGCTGCCTTGGGGCACTCCAGCAGGAACAGGAAATTCAGTTGAGCTTGTACCATAGAGAGATACTTGGAAGCAACGGCCGGACAGATAGGATCTGATAATTTTGATGATGTAGTTAGGAAAGTTGTATCTGTATAGCTTATGAATCAGTCCGTTGTGCCATACATTATCGAAAGCTTTCTCGACGTCGAGAAGAGCCATTGCTGTTGATTTCGCTACTTGTCGATTTCTCTTGATAATATTAACGACCCGTAGAAGTTGATGAGTAGTCGAGTGGCCAGACCTGAAGCCGAATTGCTCATCAGGTATGATGTTGTTTTGGTTGGAGTGGTTCATAACTCTAGCGAAAATGATCTTCTCGAATAACTTACTGAGCGATGAAAGCAGACTTATAGGACGATAGCTTTTGGGATTCGTGGGGTCCTTACCAGGTTTGAGGATGGGGATTATTTTCGCTCGTTTCCATACATTTGGAAAATAATTTAGGTTCAAGCAACTATTGAAGATCTTCACTATGAAGGAAAGAGTTCGAAGGCTGAGGCGCTTAAGGACAATGTTGAATACTGAGTCAAACCCAGGAGCTTTCATATTTTTCATGGTTTTTAGGATTCCAGACAGCTCATCGATGGTTACGAGTTTATTAGCAGGAACATAAGATCTGAGATTATCAACATTGTTTACCGTATCTTGTACTGTAGTTTCAAAAGGACTAATAAAGCTATTACCGAGTTGGTGAGAGGATACAAAGTGTTCACCAATGGCATTGACTTTTTCGAGCGGTGTGAACAAAATGCTTTCCCCTATTTTCAAGGGGGGTATTGGCCTTGGTTTTGTTTTCATTAACTTCGATATCTTCCAAAAAGGTCTAGAATGTGGATTCAGTGCTTGGATACTCCTACTAAAGTTTTCGTTTTTCAAGTATTCTACTCTGGAAGCAATTTTTTTGTTCAACCTAGACACTAGTCTTTTTTTAACTATGTTACCCGTCCTTTGATATTGTCTTCGCAATACATTTCTCAGATTGATAAATCGTTTCGTTAAAACATCAAGCTCAATAAATTTACTTACAGTTGGAATCCGTCGGATACAAGCGCGGTCAGCACTGTCGATGGCCTGCTGGAGCATTTCCAATGCACTATCGATGTCATCTGTTGATCGGAGTTCGATCTGGTCGTTGAATGCATCAACGGGTCTAACATAGGGTGTTCACTCTCATACCGTAAACTACGAAAGCGATTGTTAGTCACATCATTCGCCGAACGCAATATTCTCAAGCACAGATTGAGGAGGGGCTAACGACATGGCGTCGCGGCGCGGCTGATGCACACCATCTCATCCTCTCTCAAGCCGTTCGGACTCAGGAAGTCAGGATTCAGGAAGCTATTTCCTGAGCACGAACGGCTTGAGAGAATTTCGTTCGTGGAGTGGAACCAAATTGAAACGAACCAAACAAATGCTATGATTTCTTTTTCATTTTTGTAACTTTGTCAGTTTTGAAAATTTTGTCATTTTGGTCAATTTTGTAAGTTTTATCAATTTGTTGCATTTCGTTTATTTGATCAATTTTTCCAATTTAGTGAATTTGGTCAGTTTTGTAATTTTTATCAATTTGGTAAATTTTATCATTTTTGTCAATTTTATGATAATGTTCAAGCATGACTCTTTCAATGGAAAATGTTCAATTGGTTCTCAGCTTAGAAAACAAAATATCATTTTCGTCAAAATTGTCAAATTTTACAAAAAAGACAAAAATGATAGGGAAAGACAAAAATTACAAGGACAAAATTGACTAAATTTACCAAATTTGTCTCGTTGACAAAACTGACAAAAATGATAAAATTTACAAAAATTTCAAAAATGACAAAATGAATGGATTGACACAAGTGACAACATTTACAAAATTGGCCAAATGGATCATACTAACAAAATGCCAGAAAATGATTAAATGAACAAATAGACAAAATTTTTAAAGCATTCATGAGATTTTGATTTGATTTTCAAAATTAATAAAAAAAAGTCATAATTTACACTTGAAAATTCGTCAATTTTATCAGTTTTATAAGTTTTATCGATTCTTGCAATTTTGTTACTGATGTCTATTTCCTAAATTTTGTCATTCATGTAATTTTTGTCTATTATGTCAATTTGTGATTTATTTTTTTAATGTTATCATTGTCTACTTTCGTTATATTGTAAATTTTGCCAACATTGTAAATTTTATCAATATTGTAAACTTTGTCATTTGATATATTTTGTTTATTTGGTAAAATTTGTCAATTTTGTAATTTTGACAAGTTTTGTCATTTTTTGTTATTTGTGTCTTGTTATCAGATTTTATCATTTATGTCTTTTTTTTAAATTTTTGGCAATTAATCAACTTTGGTCAATATTATCAATTTTTCCGATTCTGACAATTTCGTCAGTTGTTTTAGTTTTGTCAATTATTTCTGTCAATTCTGAATTTTACGTCATATCTTAGCCCTTGTCCTTTTGGTAATTTTTGCCATATTAATCAATTCTGTCAAATGTATTTTTTATCATTTTTGTCATTTTATCAACTCGGTATCGAATTTTGAATAATGCGAATGCACCAACATCACTATTTACATCAAACATATCATTGTTTTTTTTAATTATTCGGAAACTTTATATCCTTCAAATAACTTTGTATAATCAAAATGTTGATTTTCGAACGAAATTTTTAGGCCGGCTGATAAGTCCATTTGTTTATATTTGGCGCATCCGTCCTTTTGAAAATTCATTACCGAATTTTGATTTGGTTACAAAAACCACACAATTGTACTGCATAGGATTTTCGCTGCGAACGAAAGACCAAGCAACATGAGGTGTGTAGAGGGGATGAAAAAACAAGTACGTTGGCTTAAAGCTCAAACGAGTAGCATTTGTTTGGTTCGTTTCAATTTGGTTCCACTCCACGAACGAAATTCTCTCAAGCCGTTCGTGCTCAGGAAATAGCTTCCTGAGTCCGAACGGCTTGAGAGAGGATGAGATGGTGTGAATCAGCCGCGCCGCGACGCCATGTCGTTTACCCCTCCTCAATCTGTGCTTGAGAATATTGCGTTCGGCGAATGATGAGACTAACAATCGCTTTCGTAGTTTACGGTATGAGAGTGAACACCCTATGTTAGACCCGTTGATGCATTCCAATTAGATGAATTATGAAGAGGATTTTCACTCCTGATGACATGATCTCTAATCATTGGTCTTTGGAAATCGGGATTATAACCTCGTATTTTTGATCTGGTTCGGCCAAAACCTTAACTGGTATGAATTTTGAGCTTGGGTGTACCGAACAAAATAAAGTTTGCTGATTACTCTTGCACAGTTTTCCATAGAATTGACAACCAATTGGAGTGAAGGCTATTGCTTTCTCTTTCAATCTAATGAAAAATCATATACCGGGATTATGAGCGCGTTAATCGCTTATAAGATGAAAGATTAGGTTCGATTTTTGAATGATTGTGAATTATGAAAATTAGGAATTTTGATACAAATTGGAACGCCCACCGCCATCGCCCGCTTGCAATCCCGTTCTTTTTACGATTTCTCATGTGTTGAACAGAGATTTCTGAAAAATGAAAGTTAACATAAGTGACAAATATGGAAAAAATTGACAACAATAACAAAATTGACAGAATCGATAAAACTGACAAAACTAATAAAATTGATGAATTTTGAAATGTAAATTATGTTTTTTTTTTAAATTTTGTAATTTTGTCATTTTTATCAATTTTTTCAATATTGTAAATTTGGTCAGTTTTGTCAATTTTGTCAAAAATGTAATTTTTGTCTTTTTGGTGAATTTTGTCAATTTTTATAATATTCAAGCATGACTTTCTCAATTGTAAAATGTTAAATTGGTTCAAAGTTTCGGAATTAAATGATATTTTTGTGACAATTTATAAAAAAAATTGACACAAATGATAAAAATGACTAAATTAAAAATATGACAAAATAAATGATAACATTTACAAAATTGGTAAAACTAAGTATATAAAATCAATAAAAATAATCATATAACTGAAAAAGTTGTCAAAATATGAAAAATTTACAGAATTGATAACAGTGAAAATTTGAATTTTTTTCACGAAACTGACATAATTGACAAAAGTGTCAAAATAGTCAATAATTACAAAAATTACATAATTGTTAAAATTGTCAAAAATTACAAAAAGGACCAAATTTGCATAATTGACAAAATTAATAAAAAAACCAATATAGACAAAAATGACAACATTCACAACTGAATATTAACCCTTCGTTTCATAAAGTAACAAATTTGCAACAATTAATGTTTAGAAAAAGTGAAAAATCGTAATTTATTTTAATTTTTTTCTTGATGTACTCATCATTTGCAACTGTTAAAAATGATTTTTAAGGAAAAATAAAAAATCATGTAATGAAGGGTTAACGAAAAAGATTGTCTGAAAAAAAAAATCATTAACATTGATATGCTTTAGAAAACATTGATGATTTGCCAAAAACCAGAGCATTTGGTATCATCAACAATCAAAACATCAACATCTGTGTATCATATTTGATAAATGCGAATTCAGCGATATTAGTCTCAAAAATCTCAATTTTCATTGCGCCCTTTTCGAAAATCGACCTTACGTTGTGCGTCATTCGTTGGCATAGTTACCCGGATCGGAGCGCGTCTGACAATCGGACCGATTACTGTCATAAGATAGCTTGTCAGTTAAAAAACGTCCGATTTTCCGGACCATTTTCCTGCTGCTAAAAGCAGCGTCGAAGACAAGACCTGACAGTTCAAATCGGTCCAGATTTGGTTTGAATTCGGTCAGTTTTTCATGACCAAATTGGCGCGACGCGTCGTCTAGTTTCGAAACGTCACCGCGGTGTCAATCATAGCAATCATGTTATTTTATATGTCATTTTTTTTTTACTGGTATCATTCTCGACGGAAAGCGAATCAAATTTCTTCCAAAAACTTTCTCAGGTAAGTTTTTTGAAATCATTTGTTTTAAGCATAGTTAAGAACAAAAACCATTTTCAGGCAATCAGCGAAGACACTTCGCAAGGCCAGCAGAACATGGGTCTGGTCGAAAGCATCGGTCAATTCAGATTTTCCTATATAGGTAACGCGAGGGTGTTAGCCTGCCGAAGAATGTTTTTTTTTGTTGTTATAAATGTTATGTATTATGTATTTAGATGTTAAATAAAATACATTTTTTACGAATCACTTGAACTATTTGAAAAAATCAAATAGTTTATAAATTTACGATGGCAGCCATATTAAATTTTGATTTAGAAAACGGACCTCTGCGATCTGACCGAATTTGGTCTGAAAATCCGGACCGAATTCGGTCTTGAATCCGGACAGAAATCGGTCTGGAAATCCGGAAGGAATTCGGACCAATTGTTTTGACAGTTTGTTTTTTGGCAACGCGTCGCGTCGTCAGGAAACTTGTGTCACCAGAGCACTGAATTCGTCCGAATTCGGTTGGATTTCTTGTTGGATTTCCGACCGATTCACGGGTTGAACGGACCGAAATCCAACCGATTTTGGCTCGATTTTCCGATCCGGGTATACTTGTACGTGCATCAAAGGTGCCAGGTGGTTTTGTCATAAATTAGGATATAACAGATTTGTTCGTAGTTTTCAAAGTTCAATTACAAATTCGATAGAGATTTGAGAATTTTTTGACAATCAGAACAATTCAGGACATTTTGAAGACAAATTTTCAAAAATCAGGACAATTCGAAAGTTTTAGAAAAATCAGTACAACTTCTCGAAAGTCAGGACAAGTCCTGAAAAATCAGGACCCCTAGCACCTCTGACGTGCATTACAATTGTTCAATTGTTGTTGTTGTTTCTCTTGTGCTAAGCAGGGATGTCGATGTCCTGATTTTTCAGGATTTGTCCTGATTTTCGAGAGGCCGTCATGATTTTTCAAAAATGCTTGAATTGTTCAGATTTTTAAAAAATGACCCTCAAAGTGTCCTGATTTAAAAAAATATCTAAATTATAACTAAATTTATTATTAAATGATGATAACATCTGTTTGGGCAAGTGGACTGTATTTTTGGATTTGTGCATTGAAGGATGACACAACACTTCACTTAAAGGTTTTCTCTTTATTTTGTACTCTTCGAATTACATTATTCAACTTGGAAGGTTAACTTAACGATTACAGACGATATAACGCGCGCGATTCTTGAATGAAAACTGACTTCGTCTTGCAACACGAGGCTTTATTTATACGCGCATCGAACCTTCTGGAATGTTCCCGTCATGCGCTAACTTATATACAAAGATGGTTCTGGAACCTTCGGTAAGAGCAAATTGTGTGGAACAAAATAGAAATTCCAGAACATTCGATGCACGTGGGAATAATCATTTGCTACAAATTCTAGAAATTTCCTACAAAATTCTTCAAGCTGATGACAATTGGCTTGAACATACTCCCGCCCGCAGAAACTGGAACATGAACGTTGCTCACAATATGCATTAGAAAGTTTGGTAGGTTTAACCGCAGGTTTTGGCGTTGTTATACTCAGGCTGGAACGTATCAAAACGTCGATCTGGTTGAGAAGTCTCCGGTAGGTAATTTCTTCCAAACTAGATTTCTGCTCTTCACAATTTTCAGAGTTGGGTTCATTCAATTGTTCGACAATAGAAGTGTTTACTTGAATAACTGGACTAGATGAGGAACAGCGGTAAGCGGTGTAGGATACAGATGAACATTAGCAGAAATGAATATTTTGAAATAATTATTAGGCATTTTGATCGATATATACATGGAAATGAATGGTTCTAGTTGAGTGTGTAAAAGGCCTTTTTAGAAACAGTTAGAATAGAGAAAGAGATGAGGAAATGCAAATTTTCGTGAAGCAATCAGTTGAGTAACGAATTTTGGCAGTAACGGACGTTTTCTAAGTGGTTGTCCGGAAGATACCTTAGAAGAATCCGACAATGGCGCAGTCGTGGCTCTTCGGATTAAGTGAGTATCTTCCGCGTGAAAAGTACAATGTGTTAAGTGGTGTTAATAATGCGAAAAAAGTGAAACAAATTGAATGTGAATGAATTCTTAGAAGCTTACTTCCGTAGACATAAAAACTAGATCGAAGATGGCGATTAAAAAAAACAGGACTTCGATGAGAAGGCGGAGATCCTATTAAATGATGAAAAAAAGATATTTCATAAGTAAAGGAGTTTCGATGGGAAGGCGAAGCTTCTGAAAAATAAAATTGAAAAAAATAGAAGTTGAAAAAAAATCAATAAAAAAAATAGAAGTTGAAAATTTGAAGTTTCGATGGGAAGGCGAAGCTTCTGAAAAATAAAATTGTAAAAAAATAGAAGTTGAAAAAAAAATCAATAAAAAAAATAGAAGTTGAAAAAAAATTAATAACACTGAATGAACTTCGATGGGAAGGCGAAGTTCTTTTATAACAATATTTGACTTCGATGAGAAGGCGAAGTTGAATAATTGATAAGCTGTGGAATTTCGATGAGAAGGCGGAATTCTTAAATACAAAAATAAAAGAATTGAAAAAAAAAAATTAAACGGAAAGCTTCTAAGATTTCTTTCAAGAGTTTTAAATTAAAAATTAGATGATTTGGAAAAGAAAATTTTGAGATGAAAGAAACATTTAAAAAAAGGATGTGCCATAACTGATTTACAGTGAAGACAGTTTTTACAAGCTTTGATTCAATATATTTTTAAGTTGTTGAAAAAAAAAGTATGATGACAACGAGTTGGAAAATTGAACAAAAAAAGTTGAATCCAAGAAGGTAAAGCTAATAGAAAACATGAAAATGAAATCAATTAGCTTACCGGGTGAGAGTAAATTTAAAATAAATTTGAAATTGTTCAAGACAGTTAAAAGAAAAAAATAATTGAAATATATGACGAGCAACTACAATAAAAAAAAATGAAATTAAAAAAAAACGTGACCAAAAATCAGTAGGAACTTAAACTTTACTGAAATTAAAAGTTAAAATAAGTTCGAAGTATAAAGTTAAAATAAATAATCTAAAATTTAAAAAAAATCAGCGAGAAAATAGTACAAAATAAACTAAAATTTGTTATAGATAAATATATTATGAGATAGAACCTAAACCAATCAAAAAGACACATGGTGAGAAAAAAAAAATAAAATTAATGATAACCTGATCAACGACAGTTAAATAGGAAATTGTCAAAAAAATAAAAATAAAATAAAATAAGTCATAAATTGTTCCAGGCAGTAGGAGATGAAGGAGATAATTAGAAAAAACATAAGAAGGTTCCAAATATTTTATGACAAAGCAACAAAAATGGTTGAAATCGAAGCTTCACTGAAAATATAAAGTGAAAATTAATTAACCAAAAAAAACTTAAATTAGCGGTGAAATTGCGAAAAAAAAATGATCCGAAAAACAAATGTTGGCATAGAGAAAAATATTACGAGATAGAATCGAATGATATTTTAAAAAAATACATAGACAAAATTATTAAAAATTTTTCATCACGGGGAAGTAAAAACAAACCGATGGTAAACAAAAAAAAATCAACAAAGCAAAATTTTTTAAAATAAATTATAAATTCTTCAGAACGGTAAGAGAGAAAAATACATCTGAAATTATGAAATTGTATGATAATAAGAAACAGTTCAAATATTTGATGACATAGATAAAAAAAATGGTTGAAATGGAAAATTTTCTCAAAACAAAAATTTTGATTATGAATCCTAAATATAAAAAAAAGGGATGAAATTTGAAAAAAAAAAACACACAGTTGTGTGAAGCAAACACAAAAAAAAAACAATAGACGGCATAGGAAAAAATATTATGGGATTGGAATGAAGAGGAAATATTCAAAATGAATTAAATTTTTTTAACGATAATAACATAGATATATAAAGCCGGAATCGGACCGTGTGGTGAAAAAAAAAACAAATTTTTAATTTTTATGAGAAACAAAAAAAAAAGTACAACTGTGCTAAATATTTTAATCCAAAAAAATAGTTGAAACTATAATTAAACAAAAAAAATAATAATAATAAATAATACAAATAATAATAAAAAAAAATTGCGGAAAAAAAATTATCAAACAAATTGGCAGAGAACATATTAAAAGATATAACCTAATAACATAGTGAGAAAAAACTTTAAATAAATTATAATTTGTTCAAGATGGTAAAATAGAAAAAAAAAGAAATTTAAAAGAGAGAAGATTTAAATAGAAAATTTAAAATCTTTTCAATGACAATTAGAAAAACGATACAGTGACATTGTGTAATGAAAATTTAAAAAACAACTTAACAGTCCTTAGAATTCAGATATATCGATTGAATTCAAAGATTCGGATTCAAGAGCCGACTTAGTTTGGAATCAATTTTATATAAAAAATAATGTTTCTATATATCTTGGAATAAATAAAATAAAATTATTGACTGTATTGAAAATTAAACCGCATAGTTCGGCATAACTGACTTGAGTTCAAATCATTGGTAAAGAATTGAGAGCATCATTTTTTTTGTTCCGTATTTAGTTTCTATTTGAGATAAATTTTAATATTTAATGGGATCCAAAACATGGATCAAAAATCAAATTATAAACACAGGACAATTAGTTTTAAAGTTGTTAAAACCGGAATTCGTTAAAAAAAAAATATGAAAAACTACCGAAACATGTTGCGCCTTGCTCAATTTTTAATTTTGATTTGAGATTTTAATCCAAAATTCAAATATTTATTCTCAACTTTTTTTTGACAAAGACTCAAGGTAAATAAAATTTTGATAAAAAACTTCAAAAATAAAAAAGATTCGCAAAAAAAAAACCGTGTGAAACATAACTATAAAAAATGGACATCATTGAAAGAAATAGCATATTTCTCTTATAACTTGTTAAAAAAGAATAAGTCTTAATGTCATCAAATCGTTAACTTCGAAAGAGTAGGGGCGAAGGAGATTGTAGGATACAGATGAACATTAGCAGAAATGAATATTTTGAAATAATTATTAGGCATTTTGATCGATATATACATGGAAATGAATGGTTCTAGTTGAGTGTGTAAAAGGCCTTTTTAGAAACAGTTAGAGTAGAGAAAGAGATGAGGAAATGCAAATTTTCGTGAAGCAATCAGTTGAGTAACGAATTTTGGCAGTAACGGACGTTTTCTAAGTGGTTGTCCGGAAGATGCCTTAGAAGAATCCGACAAGCGGTACAATTATCAACAACTGAGACTAGAGCTTCCCTTCGCTGGATAGTCTGCTTGGTTGATTGTGGAAATCTTTGCTTATCAGTCGATTTGAAAGGTTCGGTCTGTTTTTCGGCGTGCAGCAATGTGTGATGACGTCTTCGGCACTTGGTACAGGTTTTGTCAGAACGGCAATCCTTGCTTCGATGTCCTCGTCGTAAGCAGTTGAAGCACATTTGGTGCTCTTTCACCTTGAGCAGTCGGTCTTTGATTGAAATAGTCTTCAACATTGGACAGGTAAAGTTGAGATGACCCTTGCCGCAGAAATCACATGATGCAGAGGGCTTGCTAGTGATGACTGCTGAAGTAAATTTTGTCTCGATGGGTTCTTCCGGACTCTCGTATGCACTCGGTTGTGGCTGGATAGCCTTCGGTGAGGAGCTCTCGCAGCGTTCCAGGATAAAACACTGCTCCTTGAGAAATTTAATGGTTTCGGTGTAGCTTGGCATGCTACCGTGCTTAATGGAGCTTTCCCAGTGGAAACGGGTTTCTTTATCTAATGCTGACGTCAACAGGTGAATTACCATAAGCTCAGACACACCTGTGAATTCTTGATCCAAGAACTTGAGACCCTCTACATGCCTAGTGCACTCGTCAACTAACGCTCTTAACTCTGTATTGTTTTTTCTTAGAAATTTTCTTAAGGTTGAACAGCCGGCGATGTGGGTGTCAATGAGGTGACGCTTGTTCTCAAACCTCTCCTCTAATATTTTCCAGGCGTGTTTGTAATTTCCCTCATTGATCGTTTTGGCATCAATGAGACCAGCTGCGTGCCCTATCAGGGCTTTTTCGAGGTGGTATAGTTTGATGGCTGTAGAGTCAGGCGATTTATCAACCAGATCCTTGAAAATGGCCTTGAACTTAGGCCAACTTTCGTAACTACCGTCGAATGTTGGGATAGGCATGGGCAGGGGCTGGTGTATAATTATGGTTGGTGGCATGGGGGAAACTTCAGAAACAGAAGACGCACCGGCTGTATTGGAAGGAATGTTGCTGGACTGCTCTTCGAGTGCGATAACTACCTCAGAACAAAGGATGTCAAATTCATTGAAATGTTCGTCATGGATGGCACGCTCCTCAGGTGAAACGATTTCCAATATTTTGTTGTAGATGGAAAGGTACTTAGTACGAGCCTTTTCTAGCATAAACTGGTAGGCTTTAATTTGACTTCTGGACAGCGATACATTTCCTTCGTCTTGGGGGTGCAACGAATTAAATATGCGTTTTACTGTATTCAATTCCTGTTTTTTTCGATGCACTAACACTTTTATCTGCTCCATTGCTTCCATGTCTTCTGGTAATTTCTGAGCTTTCTTTTTGGAACCTTTCGTTTTTGAAGTGCTCGCCATTGGGAATGACTGGAAACGTCACACAGAGATTTGCGTTGGAGAATTGCTGGTTTCGGAAACACTTCACTACACTTAACTTCTGTGTGTTCACTGAATTTACTTAAGTCAACTTTTTGTTTTGCTGATGTTGACCTTTCTAGGTTTTCACTTAATGTCACTGCTCTTTGTGAGGAACGCTACTCTTTAACAAAAGTTTTTGGAATACTTGATATACTTGTTTATATTTCACTTAAACTGTTCACTTAAATCCGGTTCGATTAGGACCAATGTTTGGGCAAGTGGACTGTATTTTTGGATTTGTGCATTGAAGGATGACACAACACTTCACTTAAAGGTTTTCTCTTTATTTTCTACTCTTCGAATTACATTATTCAACTTGGAAGGTTAACTTAACGATTACAGACGATATAACGCGCGCGATTCTTGAATGAAAACTGACTTCGTCTTGCAACACGAGGCTTTATTTATACGCGCATCGAACCTTCTGGAATGTTCCCGTCATGCGCTAACTTATATACAAAGATGGTTCTGGAACCTTCGGTAAGAGCAAATTGTGTGGAACAAAATAGAAATTCCAGAACATTCGATGCACGTGGGAATAATCATTTGCTACAAATTCTAGAAATTTCCGGAACTACAAAATTCTTCAAGCTGATGACAATTGGCTTGAACAACATCAAACAAATCTCTTATAAAATAGTTCAACCATTGATCATCTTCGGTTCAAATGAAATTTGAATGGTGTTTTTCGCTATTAAATGTAGGCCAGCCAAGGATATTCTCGCTTCAGCTGCATAATTCGAGGCTTCTTCAGCACATATATTTTGCCTTATTCTTTAATATTATTTTCAGTTTATACCTATTAGGAATTATTTTGTGTCTTGCATATGCATCAAAAGATAATTAACACTCTGTAAGAAAGGCTACAATCCACTGTCAAGTGTATTAAATCGGGTTTTTATTATTTGACTCAGAAACCTCTATTTGCTTAAGTAATTAGTAAACAGCCTTTTATATAGTATTAAAAATCAGATTTTTCTAGTTCGAAATTTCCAGATTTTATGTCAATATTTGCTATCCTTGTGAGTGTATCTTGTTTCACTTTGCATTAACTTCATTATTCTTTTTTATCTTGTTTCAAACTGTCTAATTTCGTTCATCTTGTCTTGTCTTGTTTTTTCTTTTTTTAACCTAGTTTACCTGCTTCAAGTTCCTTTAATCTCACTCCTACTTCTTGAGAACTCTCGCCCAAATTGAGATCAGAGTTATTCATGCAAATTTTCAGTCTTTTACAAAAAATTAAAACTGAATCGTCATCTTGAATTTCAAGATGGTGTCAGGCAGCGCAATTCGACATCTACTCGTTGAGCCCTTTCATCCAATACCCAGCCCATGTTTTGAAGGTTTCAAGCGGTTATTTTCAATAGCAGTACCGTAAAACGGGGCAATTTTGATCACCAGGGTAACTTTGACCATATATAAATTTTTTCACATTATCATCAATAACTTAGTCTGTAGTTTGAATTTTTTAAATTGTTTTCTACGTTTGAAAGCCTAATTATTAAGTTTCAAACAGACAAAATTTAGTTTGTCTTTGAAATTGTTTTCAGTCAGTTAGTATGTAATTTCTAAATCTTAAAATATCTGTTTTTTCCAAGGCTCGCAAACAAACAGCTCTCCTGATGATACCAATAAGTATTTAGAAGCAAACAGCCACCCGTGAAAAATGAACCACCCGTGAATGTGAAAAAACAACTTTTATTCTTTGTATATGTATAGTTACAGTGCTATTTTTATAGTCATTTAATGATAAATTTTTGATATTTAAAAAGGATGGACATTTTCCAAGAGTAAGCCCTTATTGGACAAAAAAATAGGAATTCTATAAAATGATGAACTTTGAAGAAAAAATGAAAATGGAAATAGTGAGAGGGCATAGGGGAAGGTGTGAAAGGTAAATCTCATTTGTATTTTGAAGCTACAACTATTTAGCAATTATTACAGTTTTTCGATCCTAGACGTATGCAACATCATTGTTTTTTTTCGATTATAAATGTTTTAAAAAGAAAACGTTAAAAAGCAAGTTAAAATTGATAAGTTAGAATTTTTAAGTAATTATTAAGGTGTTTTGTATCCTTTATGATCAAGAAAACTCGTTGAAACCGTCAAAATGGAGACTGATTAATGTAACCCCAAAGCATCAATTCCTGAACAGCGACGAAATCGATTTTTAAATCAAATTAAAAATAGTCAAATGAATTTTTGCAACCATGTTTTAAGTTCATAGGAGTCCAGCACTGTTTTAAAAATATGAAAAATGCCACATTCCCCTCAACAGAAAAAATACTCGAAAAATATTGAAAAAAGAGATCAATATTAACCTGGATTACGGTACTTTTAAGTTATGCAGAACCGCCTTATTGGTTTTCAAGATGGGATCATAAATCTATTTTTATGTGTGCTCAGAAGGTTCTTGCACGTTGTATTCATTTTCGTAAAATTTCACGACATATTCACTGCGTTTTTCTTTTTTTAAGGTCCTGTTATCAGCAAAATTTTTCGGAATAAACGCTGTGTTTTTGCGGTAGTTCGAAACAGACACATTTTTTCACGTGGTTTCTTTTTGTGGGGTATAGTTTGGTTTTCTATGTATCAACTATTTGAATTTTTGAACAATTTATATTTTTTAGCATAGCTTAGCTAAGCTAGATAAACTATTCACATCCATTATAAACCGTAAAACCCGAAAAGCATGGTTATAGAAAATGTATGCAATAGGTAGGGGAGAACGAAGATATTTGATCCCTGGGGATACTTGATTTCTTCACGATATCTCGAAACCGGCATGCATTTATTTACAAATAGAAAATGTTCTAGAAAAATGTATCAAATAGAACAAAACAACAATTCTGTAATCTGAACCAATTTTTAAAATTATTTTTCGAGTTTATGAACTTTGTTTGGAAAATTTAACACAATATGATTTAACGATCTTTTTATACCACTTTAAAATGTTTCCCACATGAAAAAATTATAACAAATTATAAAAATTATTATAATAATATGTCAAACGTTACAGAATAATTTGAACAGAATGATGCTTTATTTTCAAAGCAATAGTAAACTCTCAATTTTTTTAAGAAAACGCTTTCCAAAATGTAATTTATGGGTTTAATAAATCCCTAGAGTCAAAAAAGATTATTTTTTAATGGATCGTGTTCATTGGTTATTACAAAATTACTACCTAATATGTGTACAATAATTAATGTTAATCCAGTATTTATTTGTTGAAAAGGACTTTAAAATACTGAACTCATTCTAAAATTAGAAAATTCCGCCTAATAGTATGCAATGACTCCCCAGATAACCAGAAATCGTAAAGTAGTGTTCATCGTAGATTGTATAAGCATCCAGTTTAGATTGCAATTGTATGAACATCATGTTGTAGCTAAACCAAGTTATACTTTATCGTTTATGGTTTGTATAGTTTATTATTAACGATAACATTTTGTAAATCGTATAGAAAGATCAATAAAGTTGTTTTGAATCGCAGTAGCATTGTGTAAATCTCAATATTTAATCCCACAGTACAATTAAGCAATCTTTCATGCTTGCGATCTATGATGACATATTATTTTCATGAAAGGTCACACAGTAATTGTGAGAACATCGTATAATGGAATTTAAGGGGGGGGGGGGGGTAGGGTCTAACGGGTATTAAAAAACACCATTTTCACGATTTTTTTCTAGAGCTATCGTTTAATCAAATGTATTCAAATTTTTTGCATTATACAAAGCATTGTTAAAAGAACATTTAGTAATTTTTTCTTAGGAAAATATTGAAAAATAAGCCGGTTACGGAGCATTTTCGAGGATGCCTTTTAGAAAACAGGATTTGCGGTGGACACTGTATCTCAGCACAGAATCATCTGAATTAAAAAAAGTCAGAGCAAAATATTTTGAATAGATGTTTTTCTGGACCCCAACGTTTTTATTTAACTTAAAAATATTTTTATGAAATTTTTGTGGCTGTTTGAAGTAAAAACTACGATTTTTCACTTAAAGATCCGCCATTTTTCACCTCTAAAATCTCCCCAAAGTAAAAAAAAATCAAAAAAGAAAAACGTTGGGGTCTGGTATTTTATATGTAGAAAATATGTTCCAAATTTGAAAGGAATCGGATAAGTAGTTTTCAAATGACGATGTCCACGGACTTTAAAAATAAGCTTTCGAGAAAACGCGTTTGAAGTTTCTTCTCTTGCTTTCTTGCAGTATTAGATAGGAGGAGATAAAGGCCTATAACTTCAACAGTTTTGCTTCAATTGACTTGAAATCGATTTTTTGAAAGTGTTAGACCCTACCCCCCCCCTTAAACAATCTTTTCGTACTTGTCATTCAAAGTTGCTTATTGAGAAAAACTTAATCGGTAAATAATTGTTAATAATGCAATTCCAATGCTATGTAATATCGTAATCATCTTATGTCAACAATTGCTAAAATTGGAAATCCTTGACGAATTTTGTTGCAAAAATGAAGGCAGTTTTAATTAAGAAAAAAATTATAAACATGAAAAAAGTGGCACATACAGTAGGCGTTTGCAAAAACACAAACGACGCTTAAAAAAATCCGGTTCTGTGATAAACGATTCCTTAGAATCAGATGCTGCTTCTAAGACATCTCCGACAGAAAAAGATTCACTGTTATCCAACAAAGTGTCCCACGGCATCTATGTATTGCAGATTGTCGAATCGTTTAACAGTACAGTAAATAGCTAGCTAAGATCGCACAGCGCTGAATACTATTATTGATTGTAATAGAATCGTCTATGAGACATGTTTAAGTTGTATATCAAATGCAGTCAGTGGTATTTTATACGATCAACTGGTTTTATAACGGAACTCTCAACTGTACATGAACAAATTTGCTTGTTTGTATCAACATGAAATGGCGCCGAGGAAGCATCGAAGGACAGGGATCGGAACGTTGTGAGTTCGAGACTGAGGAAAAAGAGACACATAAAGTTGGATGTGGTTCAATTTTTTTCGCAGTAAACATTATATTCTATTGTATTTATGTTCACGGCGCTTCATAGTAAAATCATAATAAGGGAAAAATATAATTGCTTTGGGATACAGTGAAGAAAGTTGTACAAACCTCAGGTTACCTGCAAAAGGAAATTGTAATCAAATTGTAAGACAGGCAATAGAAAGTTGTAAGTTGTACAATCCTAAGATTTTGTGCTAAGCAAAGTTGCTATCAAATTGTTGAAAACGCAATACAAAGTTTTATATTTTCAAGGTGAGCTAAATTTGGTCCGTATATTGCCTCCACTTTGGTACGTACAGGCCGATATAGAATATTCTATACAACTTTTTCAGATTGTACGAAAGTGTGTATATCTCAGAAGCAACTGAAATATACAGACCAATATGTTCACTGGGTCTTGGTTAGTAGACTAACTGAAAGAATTATTTTTGTCTGATACTTACATACTGTAAATGAAAACTAATTGCTGAATTTTTGCCTAGGGTCAGCGCACTTTGAATAAGGGATCAAGTCTTCTTTAGTAAAGGATCAAGTCTCCTTTAACTAAAAAATATCACTATGTTTTTCGTCTCATTTTTTTCCTTTTTTCTTAGAGATTTTAAACCAAATTGGTTTATACATCCCGAAACTTTTTATCGTCTCACGCATATGCATCTAGTTCATCTACGGGTTTATATATCGTTTTTACTTTGGGAGCATATAAACTTAAAATAACACACTGTCAGAATATGCAGAAGAAGATCAACTTTGACTAGAAGAGAGACACTTTTGACTAGTGTTATTGTGAATCATGAATATAATCTTCCTAACTCTTATTCGTTCTAATTACTCATTAGTTACCAGTTGATAAGAAGGCATGTTAATATGTTGAATTTAATTAAATCAAAATATTAACTAATCGCATCACATAGAAGTTATGTTTGCTCATATTTTATATCTATTTGTTAAAAAGGAAGTCATATCCCAAGTAATTCAGATAAAGCCAACTAGCATTTGAAAGTTTTAGTATTGCATTTTTTATGCAGCTTGTTTAAATATTTTATTTTACAATGGACATGAAAAATGCTAAGATCCTTGATTTAATCATTTCTAATCAGTAGACCGCTGCAAAAAATAACTTTTTGATCCCATATGTTTTTTCGATGCCTTTTGGGTCACCAAGCATCAGTCAAATCTATTGAGATGATTTGGTTGATTCTTGAGGTAGCGCGTTTTAATTTTGTATGGAAATTTGTATGGAAGAAGAAATTTTTTCACATTAAATCATCCAGAAAATTCAAATAAGCTTGAAATGAAGTCGGTCTTTGAATTTTGATTGATACTATTCTTAAATGTTTTTTGCTAACATGACAAGCAGCCAAGAAATTCATGAAAAAAGTTACAAAAATAAAAAATCTTAATCCTTTAAAAAATATTTTAAGATTGCAGACTTTGCTTGCTGGAGCTCGTAATAGTTTCATGGATTTTTTTTTTTGCAAAGGTTGTATAAATCAATGAATTCGCTTGCTATGCAAAGCAATTTTAGAGATTTTGTATTTTCATCTTACGGTCACACAACTTTCAAAAAAAACAGTCAAAAACGCAAAAATTAAAAAAATTAATTTTGAAAACTAAAATTTTGTATAACAGAATATCTTTTCTGGGGTATAAAGTAGATTTATGTTTTGTTCACATGAAATATACTGCAAGAATCAAGGAAATTTTTCAACCAAAGTTATATTTTTCGAAACATTCAGTACATCTCTGGCGATATTTGAATGAAAAATATTGTTTTCCGATACAAAATTAAACTCGTTGCGCTTATTTAAGGTTGTCAAAATTTTCTCAGCACGCATCCGGGCCTGACAATCCTGGCAATTCAATATAAAATCCTGGCAAAATTCGGGCACTTGACTTTAAAAGTGACGACTATAAATCCGGGCAAAATCCGGGCATTTTTTCTCAAAACCAAGAAATAACTCAACAAAAATCATTTTTTTCACAAAAAATTATCGACATATTTTGAATCGTATTTTAAGGTTCCAAAAAACCTTGCTTGAATACGGGTCGAACTGTTCCCAAATTTTGTTTTAAATATCCGGGCAAACCCGGATAAAACCGGCCAATCTTGCAACCTTACTCTAATTCAGAGCTGAATAGATTGCTGACAAAATTTGTATTGCTTTTTGTGGCAGCAAAAACAACCAAAAAAAGTTAAGGAAGGTGTGAAAATTCAAGAATTTGAAATTTCTATACAAAGCTTGCAGCGGTCTAACAGTTAGTTCCGAAAACGCTAATATAGCTTCACGTCATATACTCTAAAAATTGTTTGGAAAGAGTTCTGAATTCTCTTTCAAAACTTCAATAAAACATAAACTAAGAGGTTTGTTTCAAGCTTTTTCTGCATGTATTAAAAAAGCACACTGTGCTCATTTTAAACCGTATTAAAATTTGGTGACGTTTTCACACATTTACACATAACATTTTTGAGTAAAATAAAAAATATATAAAAATCTTTGAAATACTTCTAATCACCGGGAGTGGTAGGTATGAATATCTCTATAATATTAGAATTGAGAGAAAGGGCCCAACTCGAAGGAGAAAAAAAAATTGTTGCTGGACGCCATCATTTATCCAAGATGGTGGCTTCCGCTTTTCTTTTCAAAGCGTCAAATGACTGACAATATAATGTGTTAAAGTTGAAGGCTAAAAATCTTCTCAAAATAAACATTAAACAACAACAACTGACAATATAACAGAACACCCACTATATGGGATGTTCGCCTTCAACTCATGGTTTCATTTCACCGAACAATCTCAACCAATCCTTTATTTATATCCTTTAGAAAGTCTGTCCTCATTTACTGTACTAAGGATTAACAACTCAGAAATGAGGAATTCTTCTTACAGTTGTTGTTGACTTGCGAGAGAAACGTCAAATTCTAAAGTAAAAAAAAGTCATAAGTTTATATGGCTCTCATAATCCCGTTATAAAACACTAAACATTTATCTGGCCATAATAAAGCTATAAAACGTTTTTTTTTTTTTAATATGTCTTTATTTGTATCAATTCATCATTACATTTAACACTTCCATCTGTACCGTTGAGCCGTCAACACGTACGCCGGAGCATCGTATCGTTGCTGTGTACCTGCAGGAACATTTTACATTATTTACTTTTTCCTTACCTGTATTTCAATCAGCACTTTTCAGTGCTAAAATTATTTTCATTTTCTTTTATTCATATTTTCTCTTTTCTTTCCAGCATGGGGAAGTCTTCGGCCGGCTCAAGGGCCGGATGAAAACGGATTGCTGAACCTAATCCAGGGCCATCTGCCAAAAAAGTTGAAATTTCCAATTCATTCGATGTCCTTCATAACATCGGTGATGAGGAAATATTCATATTTAATTCTGATAAGGGTACCAAGAAACCTTCTTCTTCTTCTTATACTCTTAATAACGAAAAGATTCCACCAATAACGGTCACGATTCCTGACTTCAATGCCTTTCGAAAAGAAATCGTCACTTCCGTCAAGGATGTGAAGATTACTTTTCAGATCGGTCGAAGGGGAACTGCTCGTATATTGGCGGAATCTTTTAATGATTTTCAAAAGGTTTTAAATTATTTGAATAATAAAAAACACCAATTTTTTACGTACGACACTCGAAGTGATCGTCCATTTAAAGTTGTACTTCGTGGTCTCACTGGCGATCAGACACCGGATGAGATCACAGCTGAATTAAATTCTTTGTTAGGTTTTTCTCCAATTCAAGTAATTCAAATGAGGAAAAGAACCAACACGAATAATACCAGTAGTGTTGGTTTTGCTCCTGAACTTTATTTGATCCATTTTAAAAAGGATCAGGTTAATAATTTGCAAATTCTTGAAAAGGCTCGTCTTATGTTTCATTGTCGAGTCAAATTCGAACCTTTTCGTAAATCTTCTACCAATTTTCTTCAAAATATTACGCAATGTCGTCGTTGTCAAGCTTTTTGTCATGGCACTAAAAATTGTAGAATGAATGCCAGATGCATGTTTTGCGGCTCATTCGATCATGAAAAATCTAAATGCCTTTTTGGTGGTGATAAGCCAAAAACAGAATTTTTTAAGTGTGCGAATTGCGCAGGTAATCATTCCTCGAATTCTCTAGACTGTCCCGTTAGGCAAAAATTGTTGCTTCTAGGAAAAATCCCAAAGTTTCCAGAAAAATTTCTTCTCCTCCTTCCTCTTTTTCGTCTTCACACGTCAGACCGGCAAACAACCTGACTGTTCGCGGTCAGCCTCGGCCTACATTGGAATCACGGCTGGGTAATACCCGAAGTGATTTTAATGTTACCTGGGCTGATTCTGCGCCACAGCCTCGTTGTTTATCGTTCTCAGAGGTGGTTGAAAATGGGTTGCCTTCGTCAGGTTTAACTAATAAAAATGGGAAAAAACCAAGTCTCAACGTTCATGCGAAGGCTTGGGAAAATCCCCGAAATTCAAATACTTTCTCTTCTCCTTCCTTTTCTGATCCTAACAATTTTGTTGATTTGGGTGAGATTACTGAGGAAAAATTAAAATTTTTGCATCAAAATTTAATGGAAATGATGCCACTTATGTTGAAAGCAAATTCAATGTTTGAAGCTTTCCAAACTTCTTTTAATTATGCTAACAAAATTATTATGACTTTGCGATTCCCTCATGGATCCAAATAGATGTTTAAATATTATGAATTGGAACGCTAGATCTTTGCTGGCTAACCAAGATGAATTCTTTTTATTTTTGAAAACTCAAAACATACATATTGCTGCCATCACTGAAACTTTTTTAAAGCCAGACAATAACTTGAAAAGCAATGCTTTCTTTAAAATTTTACGAAATGATCGACTTGATCGACAAGGTGGGGGTGTAGCTATTGTCATCAATAGTCGTCTCAAATTTAGACTTCTTCCTTCTTTCAATACAAAAGTCTTAGAAACAATTGGAATTGAATTAGAAACTTCTATGGGGAAAATTATAATTGTTGCCGCATATTTGCCTTTCCAATGCAGCGGTGAACAGAAAAATTTTTTGAAGGGAGATTTACAAAAACTCACCAGAAATAAATCTAAATTTTTTATTATTGGTGACTTTAATGCAAAACACCGATCTTGGAATAATATTTCATCAAATTCAAATGGGAATATTTTGTTTAACGACTGCTCTGCAGGTTATTATACTGTTGAATATCCTAATGGGCATACTTGTTTTTCTTCAATTAGAAATCCCTCCACAATTGATTTGGTTCTAACGGATTTAGGCGAGCATTGTAGTCAATTAGTTACTCATGCGGACCTCGATTCAGACCACCTTCCAGTAACATTTTCTTTATCCCAAAGTCCCATTGAAAACCCTTTAAAATCAACTTTTAACTTTCAAAAGGCTAACTGGGAGCGATATATGAATTTTATTGAACGTAATTTAGATGTAAACGTTCCACTGAATTCAATTGAAGATATTGATTTGGCTGTAGAAAATTTGACAACTTCAATAGTCAATGCTAAAGCCGCTTCAATACCCAAAGTTAAACATAAATTTAATCAACCTTTAATTGATGATGATCTTCAGTTTTTGATACGACTGAAAAACATTCGTCGACGCCAATATCAACGTACTAGGGATCCTTATTTGAAATTAATTTATTGCGACCTTCAAAAAGAGATCAAACGTCGTTTAAATTTCATTCGTAATGAAAATTTTGCTAAAGCAGTAGAGGACATAAAACCCTATTCAAAGCCATTTTGGAAATTAACTAAAATTCTGAAAAAGCCCCAGAAGCCAATTCCTACTTTGAAAGATGGGGATAAACTTCTTTTAACGAATGCAGAAAAAGCTCAAAAATTAGCCCAACAATTTGAGTCTGCTCATGATTTTAATTTAAACGTTGTAAGTCCAATTGATGCTCAAATTTCCCTTGAATTTGATGATATTCTATCTAAACAAAATGTATTTGAAAGTTCTTATGAGACAAATATTGATGAACTTAAATTGATTTGCAAAAAATTTAAAAATATGAAAGCCCCGGGTGAAGATGGGATTTTCTTTATTCTTATTAAAAAGTTGCCTGAAAGCACTTTAAATTTTTTAGTTAAAATCTTCAATAAATGTTTTCACTTGGCTTATTTTCCAAATAAATGGAAAAATGCCAAAGTAACTCCAATTTTAAAACCTGGAAAAAGTGCTTCAGAGCCTTCAAGTTATCGACCAATTAGTTTGCTTCCTTCTTTAAGTAAAGTATTTGAGAGAGTTATTTTGAATAGAATGATGATTCACATTAATCAGAATTCTATTTTCCCTGATGAACAATTTGGTTTCCGTCATGGACATTCTACTACACATCAACTTTTGAGTGTAACTAATATGATTAACGCTAGCAAATCTGAAGGTTATTCAACTGGTGTTGCTCTTCTTGATATTGAAAAAGCTTTTGACAGTGTTTGGCACAAAGGTTTAGTAGCTAAATTAGCTCGATTTGATTTCCCTGTATATCTCACCAAAATTATTCAAAATTATTTGACTAGCCGAACCTTACAAGTAAGCTATCAAAATTCATGCTCTGAAAGGACACCCATTAGAGCTGGTGTCCCTCAGGGCAGTATACTTGGGCCAATCTTATACAATATTTTTACTTCTGATCTTCCTGATGTCCCAGAAGGAAAAGGTAGAAGATTATTTGCTGACGATACTTTGCTTTCAGCCAAAGGTCGAAATTTACGGGTGGTACGCAGTAGATTGCAACAAAATTTAAATTCCTTTTTGAATTACTTGAAAATGTGGAAAATTTCTCCTAACGCTTCCAAAACTCAACTTATTTTATTTCCCCATAAGCCAAGAGCTCAATTTTTAAAACCTAGTGAAAATCATTCCATAACTTTTAATGGGGTTTCATTAGAATGGTCTGATCACGTGAAGTACCTGGGACTCACACTTGATCGGAATCTTACTTTTAAAAATCACATTGAAGATATTCAATCTAAATGTAATAAATACACTAAATCTCTTTATTCTCTCATCAACTGGAAATCCAGGTTGTGTCTGCGAAATAAGATGTTAATCTACAAACAGGTCTTTCGACCAGCGATAATGTATGCAGTTCCGATTTGGTCTGGTTGCTGCGCGACGAGGAAGAAAGCCATCCAGAGGATTCAGAACAAGGTTCTGAAAATGATTTTGCGGCTTCCACCTTGGCACAGCACCGAAGATCTTCACCGGATTGCAGGCATTGAATCGATCGAAGAGATGGCCAACAAAATCATCTCCAACTTCAGAGGCAAATCGATGCAGTCTTCCATCGCAGAGATTCGTTCTCTCTATAATTAGTTTTAATTTAGGATAGTTTTAGTTTTTAGTAGTAAGTTTAAAATATTTTTTGACATTACAGGATGTTCTCCTACATAAAAATACTTGATTGCACTCAGCAAAATTAATTCAAATAAATAAATTATAGTGATTAATAAACTATAGGGCTCTGGACAGTTCATCATTGAACTGAACACCTAATTTAATGTAATAATGTAATATAAATGTAATGATGAATTGGTACAAATAAAGACATATTTAAAAAAAAAAAAATCATTACATTTATATTACATTATTACATTTAATTAGGTGTTCAGCTCAATAATTAACTGTTCAGAGCCCAATAGTTAACTAGATAATAAAAATGTAATGAAAAGGTTTAAATTTGCTCAGCGCAATCAAGTATTTAATGAAGAAGAACATCCTGTAATGTCAAAAATATTTTAAACTTAGAACTAAAAACTATCCTAAAATTAAACTAATTATAAAGAGAACGAATCTCTGCGAAGGAAGACTGTATCGATTTGCCTCTGAAGTTGGAGATGATGTTGTTGGTCATCTCTTCGATAGATTCAATGCCCGCAATCCGATGAAGATCTTCGGTGCTGTGCCAAGGTGGAAGTCGCAAAATCATTTTCAGAACCTTGTTCTGAATCCTCTGGATGACTTTCTTCCTCGTCGCGCAGCAGCTAGACCTAATCGGAACTGCATACATTATCGCTGGTCAAAACACCTGTTTGTAGATTAGCATCTTATTCTTCAGGCACAGTCGGGATTTCCTGTTGATGAGAGAATAAAGGGATTTAGTATATTTATTACATTTAGATTGAATA
Source organism: Uranotaenia lowii (assembly GCF_029784155.1). Lineage (NCBI taxonomy): Eukaryota > Metazoa > Arthropoda > Insecta > Diptera > Culicidae > Uranotaenia > Uranotaenia lowii. Next base: position 228,190,425 of record NC_073693.1, on the reverse strand, counting down.
TCTTCAATGTGATTTTTAAAAGTAAGATTCCGATCAAGTGTAAGTCCCAAGTACTTCACGTGGTCAGACCATTCTAATGAAACCCCATTAAAAGTTATGGAATGATCACCATTGAGCTCTTGGTTATGGGGAAATAAAAAAAAGTTGAGTTTTGGAAGCGTTAGGAGAAATTTTCCACATTTTCAAGTAATTCAAAAAGGAATTTAAATTTTGTTGCGATCTACTGCGTACCACCCGTAAATTTCGACCTTTGGCTGAAAGCAAAGTTTCATCAGCAAATAATCTTCTACCTTTTCCTTCTGGTACATCAGGAAGATCAGAAGTAAAAATTGTATAAAATTGGCCCAAGTATAATGCCCTGAGGGACACCAGCTCTAATGGGTGTCCTTTCAGAGCATGAGTTTTGATAGCTTACTTGTAAGGTTCGGCTAGTCAAATAATTTTGTATAATTTTGGTGAGATATACGGGAAAATCAAATCGAGCTAATTGAGCTACTAAACCTTTGTGCCAAACACTGTCAAAAGCTTTTTCAATATCAAGAAGAGCAACACCAGTTAAACAACCTTAAGATTTGTTAGCGTTAATCATATTAGTTACACTCAAAAGTTGATGTGTAAAAGAATACCCATGACGAAAACCAAATTGTTCATCAGGGAAAATCGAATTCTGATTAATGTGAATCATCATTCTATTCAAAATAACTCTCTCAAGTAGTTTACTTAAAGAAGGAAGCAAACTAATTGGTCGATAACTTGAAGGCTCTGAAGCACTTTTTCCAGGTTTCAAAATTGGAGTTACTTTGGCATTTTTTCCATTTATTTGGAAAATAAGCCAAGTGAAAACATTTATTGAAGATTTTAACTAAAAAAATTTAAAGTGCTTTCAGGCAACTTTTTAATAAGAATAAAGAAAATCCCATCTTCACCCGGGGCTTTCATATTTTTAAGTTTTTTGAAAATCAATTTATATTCATCAATACTTGTCTCACAAGAACTTTCAAATACATTTTGTTTAGAAAGAATATCATCAAATTCAAGGGAAATTTGAGCATCAATTGAACTTACAACGTTTAAATTAAAATCATGAGCAGACTCAAATTGTTGGGCTAATTTTTGAGCTTTTTCTGCATTAGTTAAAAGAAGTTTATTCCCATCTTTCAAAGTAGGAATTGGCTTCTGGGGCTTTTTTAGAATTTTAGTTAATTTCCAAAATGGCTTTGAGTAGGGTTTTATGTCCTCTACTGCTTTGGCAAAATTTTCATTACGAATGAAATTTAAACGACGTTTGATCTCTTTTTGAAGGTCGCAATAAATATATTTCATATAAGGATCCCTAGTACGTTGATATTGGCGTCGACGAATGTTTTTCAGTCGTATCAATAACTGAAGATCATCATCGATCAAAGGTTGATTAAATTTACGTTTAACTTTAGGTATTGAAGCGGCTTTAGCATTGACTTTTGCAGTTGTCAAATTTTCTACAGCCAAATCAATATCTTCTTTTGAATTTAGTGGAACGTTTATATTCAAATTACGTTCAATATAATTACTATATCGCTCCCAGTCAGCTTTTTGAAAGTTAAAAGTTGATTTTAAAGGGTTTTCAATGGGACTTTGGGATAAAGCAAAAGTCACTGGAAGGTGGTCTGAATCGAAGTCCGCATGAGTAACTAATTGACTACAATGCTCGCTTAAATTCGTTAGAACCAAATCAATTGTGGAGGGATTATTAATTGAAGAAAAACAAGTATGCCCATTAGGATATTCAACACGTTAATAACCTGCAGAGCAGTCATTAAATAAAATATTTTCATTTTAATTTGATGAAATATTATTCCAAGCTCGGTGTTTTGCATTCATGTCACAAATAATAAAAAATTTAGATTTGTTTCTGGTGAGTTTTTGTAAAAATCCCTTTAAAATTTTTTTCTGTTCACCGCTACATTGAAAAGGCAAATATGCGGCAATAATTATAATTTTCCCCATAGACGTTTCAAATTCAATTCCAATTGTTTCTAAGACTTTTGTATTGAAAGAAGGAAGAAGTTTAAATTTGAGACGACTATTGATGACAATAGCTACACCCCCATCTTGTCGATCAAGTCGATCATTTCGCAAAATTTTAAAGAAAGCATTGCTTTTCAAGTTACTGTCTGGCTTTAAAAAAGTTTCAGTGATGGCAGCAATATGTATATTTTGGGTTTTCAAAAATAGAAAGAACTCTTATTGGTTAGCCAGCATAGATTTAGCATTCCAATCTATATCTATATATATGTATGTATGTATGTAGTTAAACCCACCAGTGGCTGATAGGTCTTTCGACCCGAGTCGGTACGGGAAGTCTCAATCACACGTTCAAATATTGTCCATGCTTAACTCACCAACAATATTTGCAGTGCAACCAAGGGGTCCGTTACCACTGGTTTGGGATAGGTTTGACTCACCAAACTCTCTTTAGACTGTTCGAAACAAATTTAGAATTATGAAAAGGAACCAGAGTATCCTTCTCATGATTCCATATTTGCCGAGATACTCCGGCTGGCTTAAACCCACAATCCATTGTATATCAGTCTTTCGTTCGCTTGGTGACCTATCCAACCCCCCACGAATCCCCTTGAATAGAGTTAAGCTATTTGAAATATATGAATATAATACATTTTAAACATCTTACCTTTTTACCATATAAATATAAATACATTTCAAACATCTTACCTTTTAACCATTTAAAAAGGATACTTATCTTCAAACCATAAAAGACATCGAGAATATTTAAAAGGTTTGATTGGTCGCAGCATGCCGAAATTGCTATAGCGATCAATCAAACATAGTTTTTTTCCTACACCGGCATCATGTTCACCAGTTTATTTTAGCAATTTTAATGTTGATGCTTCCAACTTGATGTCTTCATTAAGTAGCACCCAAGGACACAACCTCTCGTTTCATTCATCCGTATTTGGGAAGAAGGCTACGAATTTCAACCAAGTGAACATGTAGTAGCTTATCCATAAGCCTTGCCCATGGATCTGATTTCCGTGACCCGAAACACTCTCAGCACATTAAGTTCACAAAATTCCAATATAAATAAAGCTCTAGGCAATCCTATTGTTAAATCCGGTTCAGTTCATTCTGCCAATATTTGTCAAAAACAACTTTGTAGAGACGACCGCAGTCTGGAATCGCTGGGCCCAACCCGGCCTGGAGAACTAAACTACGCCCCATAAGACTTGCTCACTCGCACTAGAACATTTCCGAAACAGCTGCATCGACATTCGAGGGCCTAACAGGTTCCAGCTTCTTTATTAGTGGAAATTGTCCCGTGTAATTACTTTGCAAATTACTGAATAACATAAACAGAATACACTTTTCCGACTACGATTTCGACACACGCAGAAAAAAATACTTCCGATTCCGTCAACGCCTACTTCACTCCCTCGCATTCCAATCTATATCTATAGATATATATCTCCCCTATATATAAAAAGCAATTATCTGTAGATATGTTTGTTTGTTTGTTTGTTTGTTTGTCCTCTATAGACTCAGCCGTCTTAAGAGCTAGAGATCTGAAATTTGGCATGGATGCTCATTAGGACCAGGAATGATGAAAAATGTTTTTAGATTTTTGGACGACCCCTTCTGAAGGGGGTCGTCCATACAAGACAAATATTGTTTTCACGTTATTGACGTTCTTTTCCGTTGGATTGTGATGAAAATTTGCACATGAGTGTTTTGAGAGACGAACAATCGATTACAGTTATCAAATTTAAAGTCAGGGGTTGGCCAAAGGTGTCGTCCATATTCACTGATTAATGTTTTTGCGATATTGGCGTTATTATACATCGAATTCAGGTGCAAATTGGTACAAATCGATTTGAAGTATCAAATTTAGTGTAAGGGGCCGGCGAAAGGGGTCGTCCATATTAGATTTTCAGTATCTTAGAAAGATTGACGTTTTTATACATCGGATTGGGATGAAAATTTGGACATAGGAGTTATTAGGGACACACAACTGATTTCACTTATCCAAACTAAAATCAGGGGTCGGCCAAAGTGGTCGTCCATATTATCTTTTCACTGTTTATGCGATATTGTCGTTATTATACATAGGATTCAGACGAAAATTGGAACACAAGAGTTTTGAGAGACGAGAAATGAATTTCAGGTATTAAGTTCAGTGTAAGGGGCCAGCAAAGTGGGTCGTCCATATTACCCTTTGCAATATCGTCGTTATTTGACATCGGATTGTAATGAAAATTGGCACTCGGTAGTTTTCGGGGATGGACAATCGATTTCAGGTATCAAAAGTTTTGCCAGGGGTCGATGAAAGGGGTCGTCCATATTAATTAATTTTTCAATGTTTTTAGCAATATTTACGTTATTATGCAATGGATTTCTTTGAAAATTTGCATGCTGGAGTTTTGAGGGAAGGGTTATCAATTTCAGATATCAAAGATTGTATAAGAGGCCACCGGAACGGGTTTAACTTTTTGGCAATAATAGTGTTGTTATGAAACGATCGATTCAAAATTTATACAAGGGGGTTTTTTGGCACGGACAATTGATTCCTGATTTCAAATTTAGTAGCAGACGACAGAAAAAGTAATCCCCCAATATTTTTGCAATTATTACTTAACAATGAATTCGGAAGTGCATCTGGAAAATTTTCGGCAATTGACTTTCATACAAACTGTTCATGACATATTCCAAGTTCAAAGCGAAACGGAGTTGGTATGGGATCAGCTAGTTCATAATATTTAATCATCTATTTGGATCCCTGAGGGAATCGTAAAGTCATAATATTTTTGTTAGCATAATTAAAAGTAGTTTGACAAGCTTCAAACATTGAATTTGCTTTCAACATAAGTTGCATCATTTCCATTAAATCTTGATGCAAAAATTTTAATTTTTCCTCAGTAATCCCACCCAAATCAACAAAATTGTTAGGATCAAAAAATGAAGGAGAAGAACAAGTATTTGAATTTTGGGATTTTCCCAAGCCTTCGCATGAACGTTGAGACTTGGATTTTTCCCATTTTTATTAGTTAAACCTGAGGAGGGCAACCCATTTTCAACCACCTCTGAGAACGATAAACAACGAGTCTGGGGCGCAGAATCAGCCCAGGTAACATTAAAATCACTTCGGGTATTACCCAGCCGTGATTCCAATGTCGGCCGAGGCTGACCGCGAACAGGCAGGTTGTTAGCCGGCCCGACGTGTGAAGACGAAAAAGAGGAAGGAGGAAAAGAAACTTTTCTGGAAACTTTGGGATTTTTCCTAGAAGCAATAATTTTTGCCCTGATGGGACAGTCTAGAGAATTCGAGGAATGATTACCTGCGCAATTCGCACACTTAAAATATTCTGTTTTTGGCTTATCACCACCAAAAAGGCATTTAGATTTTTCATGATCGAATGAGCCGCAAAACATGCATCTGGCATTCATTCTACAGTTTTTAGTACCATGACAAAAAGCTTGACAACGACGACATTGCGTAATATTTTGTAAAAAATTGGTATGGGATTTACGAAAAGGTTCAAATTTTACTCGACAATGAAACATAAGACGAGCCTTTTCCAAAATTTTCAAATTATTAACCTGATCCTTTTTAAAATGGATCAAATAAAGTTCAGGAGCAAAACCAACACTACTGGTATTATTCGTGTTGGTTCTTTTCCTCATTTGAATTACTTGAATTGGAGAAAAACCTAACAAAGAATTTAATTCATTTGTGATCTCATCCGGTGTCTGATCGCCGGTGAGACCACGAAGTACAACTTTAAAAGGACGATCACCTCTAGTGTCGTACGTAAAAAATTGGTGTTTTTTATTATTCAAATAATTTAAAATTTTTTGAAAATCATTAAAAGATTCCGCCAATATACGAGCAGTTCCCCTTCGACCGATCTGAAAAGAAATCTTCACATCCTTGACGGAAGTAACGATTTCTTTTCGAAAGGCATTGAAGTCAGGAATCGTTACCGTTATTGGTGGAATCTTTTCGTTATTAAGAGTATAAGAAGAAGAAGAAGGTTTCTTGGTACCCTTATCAGAATTAAATATGAATATTTCCTCATCACCGATGTTATGAAGGACATCGAATGAATTGGAAATTTCAACTTTTTTGGCAGATGGCCCTGGATTAGGTTCAGCAATCCGTTTTCTTCCGGCCCTTGAGCCGGCCGAAGACTTCCCCATGCTGGAAAGAAAAGAGAAAATATGAATAAAAGAAAATGAAAATAATTTTAGCACTGAAAAGTGCTGATTGAAATACAGGTAAGGAAAAAATAAATAATGTAAAATGTTCCTGCAGGTACACAGCAACGATACGATGCTCCGGCGTACGTGTTGACGGCTCAACGGTACAGATGGAAGTGAGAAAAAAATTCTTAATAAATTGCTTTGCATAGCTAGGAAACTTATTGATTTATACAACCTTTGCAAAAACATTTCATGAAATTAAAAGCTCTAGCAAGCAAAGTCTGCCATTTAATATACTTTTCAGTGGATTCAGATTTTTAGAACTTTTTTCATGAAATGTTTAGCTGCTTGTCATGTTAGCAAACATGAAGACCAACTTCATTTCACGTTTATTTGCATTTTCTGAATGATTTAATGTGCAAAAACTTCCATACGAAATTGAAACGCGTTGCGCTAACTTGGTAATCCACTGAATCATCTCAAATTTTACACTGATGCAAAGTGACCCAAAAGGCATCGAAAAAAACATATGGGAGCAAAAAGTCATTGTTTACAGCGGCCAATTGAATACAAATGGTTGAATAAAGAATCTATGCCATTTTACATGACCATTGTAAAAAAGTTATGAAACTAGCTGCATATAAAATAGCATAATAAAACCATAATAAAACTTCCAAATGCTAGTTGGCTTAATCTGTATTACTTGGGATATGAATTCCTTTTTAACAAATGAACAATAACTTCTATGCAATAGTAGTCTTACGCATATTCTGACAGTTTATAATTTCAAGTTTATATACTCCGAAAGTTGCCGCGCGGGCGGCAGTAGTGTAAAAAGGCACCCGTCGAAATGTGGAAAATCACCGACAGCGGAAGAGGCAGCGAGTCCAACTTTTCCAGGAGAAAAAGTGCCGCCTGGAGGAGGAGGAGCTCGAGGAGCTGGAGTAGCTGCATCGTTCCCAAGAAACACGAAAGTTCTATCAGAAACTCAACGCATCCCGCCAAGGCTTCGTGACGCAAGCCGAAATGTGCCGGGATAAGGACGGGGGTATCCTGACGGACAATCGTGAGGTGATGAAAAGGTGGAAGCAGCACTTCGATGAACACCTGAACGGGGCACAAGCAGGAGATCAAGACGGTGGGGGAAGGTACATCACCGACGTAGCCAACGACGAAGACGAGCCACTCCCAACGATGAGTGAAGCTAAGGAAGCCATTCGCCAGCTGAATAGAAACAAGTCGGCTTGGATGGATGGCATCGCAGCTGAACTCATCAAAATGGGCCCGGACAGGTTGGCCGATTGCCTACACCGGTTGATAGTCCGGATCTGGGACATAGAACAGCTACCGGAGGAGTGAAAGGAAGGGGTAATATGCCCCATCTACAAGAAGGGTGAAAAATTGGACTGTGAGAACTACCGAGCGATCACTGTCCTCAATGCCGCCTTCAAAGTGTTGTCCCGAATCCTACTCCGCCGCCTAACGCCACAAGCTAACAGATTCGTGGGAAGTCATCAGGCCGGCTTCATGGAGGGACGGTCAACGACGGACCAGATATTCACATTGCGGCAAATCCTCCAAAAATGCCGGGAACACCAAGTCCCTACGCACCATCTGTTCATCGACTTCAAAGCCGCATACGACACGATCGACCATAACTAGCTATGGAAAATCATGGACGAGAACGGCTTTTCCGGGAAGCTGATCAGACTGATCAAGGCGACGATGGATGGAACGCAGTGCTGTGTGCGGATCTCGGGTGAATTGTCGAGTTCATTCGAATCGCGTAGGGGGCTTCGACAAGGCGATGGTCTATCCTGCATGATGTTCAACGTGGCGCTAGAAGGTGTTATTCGACGAGCGGTGGGCGAAATGCGGGGCACGATTTTCAACAGATCCAGTCAACTTATCTGCTTTGCCGATGACATTGACATAGTCAGCAGATCATCTACGGCGGTGGAGGAGATCTACCGCAAACTGAAACGCGAAGAATTAAGGATTGGGTTGATGATTAGTACGTCCAAGACGAAGTACATGCTGGCGTGCGGATCCGAGGCCGACCGAACCCGCTTGTCCAGTAATAACAAGGTCACGATCGATGGCGACGAGCTGGAGATAGTCGAAGACTTTGTCTATCTCGGCTCACTGGTGACCGCAGACAATGACACCAGCCGTGAGATCCGGAGGCGAATGATCAGCGGAAGTCGTGCCTACTATGGACTCCACAAGCAACTGCGGTCGAGAAGACTTAGCCCTCGCACGAAGTGTAACCTGTATATGACGCTCACTAGGTGTTCGCTACGAATCCGGTAGGAACAAGACGAGCGGGGGCGCAACGAGCGAGGTGGTTAGACCAAGTGGACCATTTCAGGAATTATGTTCGTCAAGTTATGTCGTGAGACGGAATACTATGTAAATAAAAATAAAATAAATAATACTCCGAAAGTTAAAACGTTACATGAACCCGTAGATGGAGTAGAAGCATTTTCGTGAGACGAAAAAAAGTTTCGGGATGTATAAACCAATTTGGGTTAAAATCTCGAGAAAAATGGAAAAAATGAGACGAAAAAAATAGTGATATTTTCTATGTTAATTTCTTTCAATTCTGCATTTAAAAAACCTGAACACCCCTCATTTTGAAGGTGTTTGTGTGTAGAATGTTGCTTCTATTTTGATTTTGGAATTCACTCTCCAGTTGTCAAAATGCCGTCCAAGGAAGAAGAGCAGCGTATCAAAATTTTGCTCGTGCATCGTGAAAATCCGAGCTACTCGCACGCAAAGCTGGCAAAATCGCTAAAACTTGCCAAATCAGCCGTTACAAATGTAATTAAAGTGTTTGGGGAACGTTAGTCGACAGCCAGGAAGTCTTGATCGGGGGGAAATCGAAAACCGGAAGCCGCTGAGACGACAAAGAGAGTTGCCGGTAGTTTCAAGCAAAACCCTATCCTCTCTCTCTGCGAGATGCCGCAAATAAGCTGGGTGTATCGTCTACAACCGTGCATCGAGCCAAAAAACGAGCCGGACTATCGACTAACAAGAAGGTTGTGACTCCAAATCGCGATGATAAACAAAATACGACGGCCAAAGCACGATCCCGGGGGCTGTACACGACAATGCTGACGAAGTTTGACTGCGTGGTAATGGACGACGAAACCTACGTCAACGCCGACTACAAGCAGCTTCCGGAATAGGAGTTTTATACGGCAAAAGAAAAGGGAAAGGTAGCAGACACTTTCAAGCACATGAATCTGTCAAAGTTCGCAAAGAAATATATGGTTTGGCAAGCATTCTGTACCTGTGGCTTGAAAAGCAGCATTTTCATAGCTTCCGGGACTGTTAACCAAGAAATTTACGTGAAAGAGTGTTTGAATAAACGTCTGCTGCCTTTCCTGAAGAAACACGGTTGTTCCGTACTGTTTTGGCCGGATTTGGCATCTTGCCGTTACGGTAAAAAGGCCATGGAGTGGTACGCCGCCAGCAACGTGCAGGTGTTTCCCAAGGACAAAAACCCTCCCAACACGCCAGAGCTCCGTCCAATTGAGAAATACTGGGCTATTGTCAAGCGGAACCTAAAGAAGACCAAAAAAACTGCTAAGGACGAGCAGCAGTTCAAGGCAAATTGGCTTTCTGCGGCGAAGAAGGTGGACAAGGTGGCTGTACAAAATCTGATGGCAGGGGTTAAGCGTAAGGCCCGGCAATTCGGATTTGGAAAAGCGGAAGCCTAACTGAATATTTTTCCTGAATTTTATAGGTACTAATTAAACTCGAAAAAGAAATTTAATTTGATATTTTAAATAAACGATTTCACCGATTTACACGCGTTTTCCCTTGACCAAATTTTGACCGTGTCACCCTTTAGTCCCAAGCACCATTCTTTTGGCTCTTGCACAAAGCTGATGGCCTCGATCAATCACGGAGTAGCAACCATGCATTGCATTGCTTGGCGAGGTAGAACTTGTTTTGCTTAGCCACGCCAGTGATCATGGAATTTGAGCAAATTCTAATAAAATATGATATCTGAAATTTTAAATGAATCGTCATATCTACGCACTTCAGGTTCAATGATTTGAGGTAGATATGAGTAGCCAACTAAGCTAAGCTTAGCCAAGCTAAGTAGAAAGCTTTGTCTAACAATTACTTATTTGTTTATTTATTTTTTATTTACATAGTATTCCGTCTCACGACATAACTTGACGAACATAATTCCTAAAATTCACTCGGTCCATGGCAACCGTTCTCCAATTTCTCGGGCACCCCACGTTCGCCAGATCACGCTCCACTTGGTCTAACCACCTTCCTCGCGGATATTACTTATTTGTATGTTTTCTAAATTTACTTATATCGAGCTAGACGATCTACATATGATTTATTTTCCGTTTGATAGTTGTTCATAGACTATTTAAGGATCGAGGCAATTTAATATTAATGATCAACAGAAAATCCGAATCAAAAAGTAAATTCTGTCAGTTCCTCAATTTTGAATAATTCAAAAAATAAGGCATAGTGGAAAAAGAAAAAAAATTAATTTGATATTGCTGTTGATTCGAAATGAAGTTTTATATCTCTCCTGTAGGTTCTTTAAAAAATCATCATAGAATACTGTTTACAAAAGTTGACGAGTTAAAAAAAAGCATGAACGTTTGTAGTCTTAATCAACAGACAGCAAATTATTTCCGTTCAGTTTTTTGGTCAGCCCGTGAAAAACCACAAAGTGCAAAGATAATGAACGGATCGCTCGCGCGTAGCCTTAACCCAACTCCTTTCAAATGGTAATAACAGTTGACCCATTCATCTTAAAGAGCAACCCCATAACGCTCCACTTATTTGGTTGAAGCCCGAAAGACTGAACGGGGTGTGACTTTGTTTTTATGCTGTCTCCACCTCTTCTTTGCACTACTGGATTAACATAATTTGCTAAATGGGAAAAGTTTGGAGAGCCAATTTAATTTTCAGTCGACTGGAAGCAGAGGAGAGTGGCTCGGTTTCGAAACCATGCAAAAGGCTGACTGACCTCTCCCGTTGTTCGAAACATGACTAAAATGCGAATGTAGTGGCAAATTTGAGTATGATCTCGAGATGCTCGTGCGACATTAGAAACTGGGGATATAATTAATAGCACGAGTTGGTTGAACGTTATTGGATTTTCGGGCTCGTGGCATTCCTGGAGCAGGAATCTGGAACGTCATGAAATAAATTGTGGTTTGCTTTTGTTGAATTTTTCTTCGATCTTGATTTTTAAATTAAAATAAATCTCTGTTTTGGATGGTTCGGTGAATGTTTAAGTTCAAAGCGTGTCTTGACAAAGTTCAAACAAAATTTTCTCATGACTCATTGCTAGATAAGTTACATATACATATTATGTTTCTAGGGAAATACACAAAATTAGTTTTAAAAGATGGGGAGGTTTTTTTTTCTAATTTCAGTATTTAAGAACACAACTCACAATTCAAGCAAATCATATTTCAAGACATTAAAGCCTTCGAAAAACATGACTTCCATATTGTAGTTGTGACATTTTAAATAATTCAAATTCCAATAAATTATGAAAAATTTTCCACTCATCTGAGTTACCTGATCCTTTCATCTAACTAATTATCCCTCATTAAACAACTAATCGAACTTCCTTCCTGTTGATTTTTGCTCCAATATTTTGCTCCATCTAATCCCACATATCATAACCAATCTACCCATTATCAAATGCTAATGAACGGTTAGACAAAATAAACTTTTTAATCCACTGCTAATGTATCGAGTTTTGGCAACTCCCTCGATTTGCCAGACCCGAAAACTAGCAGCAGCAGCAAAAAAATTACCAAACTAATTTCCACCTCTGCCATTCAGTACCTTCCTAATTGTGCTGGGTTATAATTTTTGGTCCGAACTCAACAAACCACAAAAGGCATTGCTTTCTGGCAGGAGCAACATCATCAATGACAATTCGGACCATCAAGTTGGATAAAGTTTAATGGAATATACATTTGTGGAAAACTTTTCACTGCGAAGTTTACCAGGAAAATGAAATATGTTTCGGCTTTTTGAAATATCATCATGTAATTATTTTAGCATGTTGTGTTTTTCAACAAAAAAAACAGTATATTATTTAATTCTATCCCAGAATTATATAATCACTAACTTACTTTCGTACTTTATAACTTACTTATTTACTTCCTTACTTACTTACAAACTTACTTACATACTTACCTACTTACTTACTTACTTACTAACTTACTTACTTACTTACTTACTTACTTACTTACTTACTTACTTACTTACCTACTTACTTACTTACTTACTAACTTACTTACTTACTTACTTACTTACTTACTTACTTACTTACTTACTTACTTACTTACTTACTTACTTACTTACTTACTTACTTACTTACTTACTTACTTACTTACTTACTTACTTACTTACTTACTTACTTACTTACTTACTTACTTACTTACTTACTTACTTACTTACTTACTTACTTACTTACTTACTTACTTACTTACTTACTTACTTACTTACTTACTTACTTACTTACTTACTTACTTACTTACTTACTTACTTACTTACTTACTTACTTACTTACTTACTTACTTACTTATTTACTTACTTACTTACTAATTTATTTACTTACTTACTCACTCACTTACTTACTTACTTACTTACTTACTTACTTATTCACTTACTAACTTACTTACTTACTTACTTACTTACTCACTTACTTACTAACTTTCTTACTTACTTACTTACTTACTTACTTACTTACTTACTTACTTACTTACTTACTTACTTACTTACTTACTTACTTACTTACTTACTTACTTACTTACTTACTTACTTACTTACTTACTTACTTACTTACTTACTTACTTACTTACTTACTTACTTACTTACTTACTTACTTACTTACTTATTTACTTACTTACTTACATACTTACTTACTTACTTACATACTTACTTACTTACTTACATACTTACTTACTAACTTACTTACTTACTTACTAACTTACTTACTTACTTACTTACTTACTTACTAACTTACTTACTTACTAACTTACTTACTTACTTACTTACTAAATTACCTACTTACTTACTTACTTATTTACTAGCTTTCTAACTGACTTACTGCTAACTTAACAAAAAAAAATTTGTAAGTTTTTGTAATTTTTGTGATTATCGTTATTTGAAATTTTTGTAATTTTTTTGAGTTTTTGTAAATTTTGTTATTTTTTGTAATTTTTGTAATTTTTGTAATTTTTGTAATTTTTGTAATTTTTGTAATTTTTGTAATTTTTGTAATTTTTGTAATTTTTTAAATTTTTGTAATTTTTGTAATTTTTGTAATTTTTGTTATTTTTTTTAATTTTTGTAATTTTTGTAATTTTTGTAATTTTTGTAATTTTTGTAATTTTTGTAATTTTTGTAATTTTTGTAATTTTTGTAATTTTTGTAATTTTTGTAATTTTTGTAATTTTTGTGATTTTTGTAATTTTTGTAATTTTTGTAATTTTTGTAATTTTTGGAATTTTTAAATTTTTTTTAATTTTTGTAATTTTTGTAATTTTTTAATTTTTGTAATTTTTGTAATTTTTGTAATTTTTGTAATTTTTGTAATTTTTGTAATTTTTTAAATTTTTGTAATTTTTGTAATTTTTGTAATTTTTGTTATTTATTTTAATTTTTGTAATTTTTGTAATTTTTGTAATTTTTGTAATTTTTGTAATTTTTGTAATTTTTGTAATTTTTGTAATTTTTGTAATTTTTGTAATTTTTGTAATTTTTGTAATTTTTGTGATTTTTGTAATTTTTGTAATTTTTGTAATTTTTGGAATTTTTGGAATTTTTAAATTTTTTTTAATTTTTGTAATTTTTGTAATTTTTTAATTTTTGTAATTTTTGTAATTTTTGTGATTTTTGTAATTTTTGTAATTTTTGTAATTTTTGTAATTTTTGTAATTTTTGTAATTTTTGTAATTTTTGTAATTTTTGTAATTTTTGTAATTTTTGTAATTTTTGTAATTTTTGTAATTTTTGTAATTTTTGTAATTTTTGTAATTTTTGTAATTTTTGTAATTTTTGTAATTTTTGTAATTTTTGTAATTTTTGTTGTTTTTATAATTTTTGTAATTTTTGTAATTTTTGTATTTTTTGTAATTTTTGTAATTTTTGTATTTTTTGTAATTTTTGTAATTTTTGTAATTTTTGTAAATTTTGTAATTTTTGTAATTTTTGTAATTTTTGTAATTTTTGTAATTTTTGTAATTTTTATATTTTTTTGTAATTTTTGTAATTTTTGTAATTTATGTAATTTTTGTAATTTTTGTAATTTTTGTAATTTTTGTAATTTTTGTAATTTTTGTAATTTTTGTAGTTTTTGTGATTTTTGTAATTTTTGTAATTTTTGTAATTTTTGTAAATTTGGTTATTTTTGTAATTTTTGTAATTTTTGTAATTTTTGTAATTTTTGTAATTTTTGTAATTTTTGTAATTTTTGTAATTTTTGTAATTTTTGTAATTTTTGTAATTTTTGTAATTTTTGTAATTTTTGTAATTTTTGTAATTTTTGTAATTTTTGTAATTTTTTTAATTTTTGTAATTTTTGTTATTTTTGAAATTTTTGTAATTTTTGTAATTTTTGTTATTTTTGAAATTTTTGTAATTTTTGTAATTTTTATATTTTTTGTAATTTTTGTCATTTTTGTAATTTTTGTAATTTTGTTTTTGTTGAAATTTTTGTAATTTTTGTAATTTTAGTAATTTTCGTAATTTTTGAAATTTTTGTCATTTTTGTAATTTTTGTAATTTTTGTAATTTTTGTAATTTTTGTAATTTTTGTAATTTTTGTAATTTTTGTAATTTTTGTAATTTTTGTAATTTTTGTAATTTTTGTAATTTTTGTAATTTTTGTAATTTTTGTAATTTTTGTAATTTTTGTAATTTTTGTAATTTTTGTAATTTTTGTAATTTTTGTAATTTTTGTAATTTTTGTAATTTTTGTAATTTTTGTAATTTTTGTAATTTTTGTAATTTTTGTAATTTTTGTAATTTTTTGTAATTTTTGTAATTTTTGTAATTTTTGTAATTTTTGTAATTTTTGTAATTTTTGTAATTTTTGTAATTTTCGTAATTTTTGTAATTTTTGTAATTTTTGTAATTTTTGTAATTTTTGTAATTTTTGTAATTTTTGTAATTTTTGTAATTTTTGTAATTTTTGTAATTTTCGTAATTTTTGTAATTTTTGTAATTTTTGTAATTTTTGTAATTTTTGTAATTTTTGTAATTTTTGTAATTTTTGTAATTTTTGTAATTTTTGTAATTTTTGTAATTTTTGTAATTTTTGTAATTTTTGTAATTTTTGTAATTTTTGTAATTTTTGTAATTTTTGTAATTTTTGTAATTTTTGTAATTTTTGTAATTTTTGTAATTTTTGTAATTTTTTTAAATTTTTGTAATTTTTGAAATTTTTGCAATTTTTGTAATTTTTGTAACTATTGTTAATTTTGTTATTTGAGTAATTTAGGTTATTTTTATAATTATTGTTATTTTTTTTTATCTTTGTAATTTTTGTGATTTTTGTGATTTTTGTAATTTTTGTAATTTTTGAAATTTTTGTAATTTTTGTAATGTTTGTAAATTTTGTAATTTTTGTAATTTTTTATTTTGGTATTTTTTGTGATTTTTGTAATTTGTGTTATTTTTGAAATTTTTGTAATTTTTGTAATTTTTGTAATTTTTGTAATTTTTGTAATTTTTGTAATTTTGTAATTTTTGTAATTTTTGCAATTTTTGTAATTTTTGTAATTTTTGTAATTTTTGTAATTTTTGTAATTTTTGTAATTTTTGTAATTTTTGTTATTTTTGTAATTTTTGTAATTTTTGTAATTTTTGTAATTTTTGTAATTTTTGTAATTTTTGTAATTTTTGTAATTTTTGTAATTTTTGTAATTTTTGTAATTTTTGTAATTTTTGTAATTTTTGTAATTTTTGTAATTTTTGTAATTTTTGTAATTTTTGTAATTTTTGTAATTTTTGTAATTTTTGTAATTTTTGTAATTTTTGTAATTTTGTAATTTTTGTAATTTTTGTAATTTTTGTAATTTTTGTAATTTTTGTAATTTTTGTAATTTTTGTAATTTTTGTTATTTTTGTAATTTTTGTAATTTTTGTAATTTTTGTAATTTTTGTAATTTTTGTAATTTTTGTAATTTTTGTAATTTTTGTAATTTTTGTAATTTTGTAATTTTTGTAATTTTTGTAATTTTTGTATTTTTGTAATTTTTGTAATTTTTGTAATTTTTGTAATTTTTGTAATTTTTGTAATTTTTGTAATTTTTGTAATTTTTGTAATTTTTGTAATTTTTGTAATTTTTGTAATTTTTGTAATTTTTGTAATTTTTGTAATTTTTGTAATTTTTGTAATTTTTGTAATTTTTGTAATTTTTGTAATTTTTGTAATTTTTGTAATTTTTGTAATTTTTGTAATTTTTGTAATTTTTGTAATTTTTGTAATTTTTGTAATTTTTGTAATTTTTGTAATTTTTGTAATTTTTGTAATTTTTGTAATTTTTGTAATTTTTGTTATTTTTTGTAATTTTTGTAATTTTTGTAATTTTTGTAATTTTTGTATTTTTTGTGATTTTTTGTAATTTTTGTAATTTTTGTAATTTTTGTAATTTTGATTTTGTTGTATTGTATTTTTGTATTTTTGTAATTTTTGTAATTTTTGTAATTTTTGTAATTTTTGTAGTTTTGTATTTTGTAATTTTTGTAATTTTTGTAATTTTTGTAATTTTTGTAATTTTTGTAATTTTTGTAATTTTTGTAATTTTTGTAATTTTTGTAATTTTTGTAATTTTTGTAATTTTTGTAATTTTTGTAATTTTTGTAATTTTTGTAATTTTTGTAATTTTTGTAATTTTTGTAATTTTTGTAATTTTTGTAATTTTTGTAATTTTTGGATTGTAATTTTTGTAATTTTTGTAATTTTTGTAATTTTTGTAATTTTTGTAATTTTTGTAATTTTGTAATTTTTGTAATTTTTGTAATTTTTGTAATTTTGTATTTTGTAATTTTTGTAATTTTTGTAATTTTTGTAATTTTTGTAATTTTTGTAATTTTTGTAATTTTTGTAATTTTTGTAATTTTTGTAATTTTTGTAATTTTTGTAATTTTTGTAATTTTTGTAATTTTTGTAATTTTTGTAATTTTTGTAATTTTTGTAATTTTTGTAATTTTTGTAATTTTTGTAATTTTTGTAATTTTTGTAATTTTTGTAATTTTTGTAATTTTTGTAATTTTTGTAATTTTTGTAATTTTTGTAATTTTTGTAATTTTTGTAATTTTTGTAATTTTTGTAATTTTGTAATTTTTGTAATTTTTGTAATTTTTGTAATTTTGTATTTTTGTAATTTTTGTAATTTTTGTAATTTTGTAATTTTTGTAATTTTGTAATTTTTGTAATTTTTGTAATTTTTGTAATTTTTGTAATTTTTGTAATTTTTGTAATTTTTGTAATTTTTGTAATTTTTGTATTTTTGTAATTTTTGTAATTTTTGTAATTTTTGTAATTTTTGTAATTTTTGTAATTTTTGTAATTTTTGTAATTTTTGTAATTGTTTTGTAATTTTTGTAATTTTTGTAATTTTTGTAATTTTTGTAATTTTTGTAATTTTTGTAATTTTTGTAATTTTTGTAATTTTTGTAATTTTTGTAATTTTTGTATTTTGTAATTTTTGTAATTTTTGTAATTTTGTAATTTTTGTAATTTTTGTAATTTTTGTAATTTTTGTAATTTTTGTAATTTTTGTAATTTTTGTAATTTTTGTAATTTTTGTAATTTTTGTAATTTTTGTAATTTTTGTAATTTTTGTAATTTTTGTAATTTTTGTAATTTTTGTAATTTTGGTAATTTTTGTAATTTTTGTAATTTTTGTAATTTTTGTAATTTTTGTAATTTTTGTAATTTTTGTAATTTTTGTAATTTTGTAATTTTGTAATTTTTGTAATTTTTGTAATTTTTTGTAATTTTTGTAATTTTGTAATTTTTGTAATTTTTTGTAATTTTTGTAATTTTTGTAATTTTTGTAATTTTTGTAATTTTTGTAATTTTTGTAATTTTTGTAATTTTTGTAATTTTTGTAATTTTTGTAATTTTTGTAATTTTTGTAATTTTTGTAATTTTTGTAATTTTTGTAATTTTTGTAATTTTTGTAATTTTGTAATTTTTGTAATTTTTGTAATTTTTGTAATTTTTGTAATTTTTGTAATTTTTGTAATTTTGTAATTTTTGTAATTTTTGTATTTTTGTAATTTTTGTAATTTTTGTAATTTTTGTAATTTTTGTAATTTTGTAATTTTTGTAATTTTGTAATTTTTGTAATTTTTGTAATTTTTGTAATTTTTGTAATTTTAATTTTTGTAATTTTTGTAATTTTTGTAATTTTTGTAATTTTTGTATTTTTGTATTTTTGTAATTTTTGTAATTTTTGTAATTTTTGTAATTTTTGTAATTTTTGTAATTTTTGTATTTTTTGTAATTTTTGTAATTTTTGTTATTTTTGTATTTTTTGTAATTTTTGTAATTTTTGTAATTTTTGTAATTTTTGTAATTTTTGTAATTTTTGTAATTTTTGTAATTTTTGTAATTTTTGTAATTTTTGTAATTTTTGTAATTTTTGTAATTTTGTGTATTTTTGTAATTTTTGTATTTTTGTAATTTTTGTAATTTTTGTAATTTTTGTAATTTTTGTAATTTTTGTAATTTTTGTAATTTTTGTAATTTTTGTAATTTTTGTAATTTTTGTAATTTTTGTAATTTTTGTAATTTTTGTAATTTTTGTCATTTTTGTAATTTTTGTAATTTTTGTAATTTTTGTAGTTTTTGTAATTTTTGTAATTTTTGTCATTTTTGTAATTTTTGTAATTTTTGTAATTTTTGTAATTTTTGTAATTTTTGTAATTTTTGTAATTTTTGTAATTTTTGTAATTTTTGTAATTTTTGTAATTTTTGTAATTTTTGTAATTTTTGTAATTTTTGTAATTTTTGTAATTTTTGTAATTTTTGTAATTTTTGTAATTTTTGTAATTTTTGTAATTTTTGTAATTTTTGTAATTTTTATCATTTTTGTAATTTTTATTTTTTGTTATTTTTGTAATTTTTGTAATTTTTGTAATTTTTGTAATTTTTGTAATTTTTGTCAGTTTTGTCAGTTTTGTTATTTTTGTAATTTTTGTAATTTTTGTAATTTTTGTAATTTTTGAAATTTTTGTAATTTTTGTAATTTTTGTAATTTTTGTAATTTTTGTAATTTTTGTAATTTTTGTAATTTTTGTCATTTTTGTCATTTTTGAAATTTTTGTAATTTTTGTAATTTTTGTAATTTTTGTAATTTTTGTAATTTTTGTAATTTTTGTAATTTTTGTAATTTTTGTAGTTTTTGTAATTTTTGTAATTTTTGTAATTTTTGTAATTTTTGTAATTTTTTTAAATTTTA
>NC_073693.1:228104714-228170246 GCF_029784155.1 Uranotaenia lowii | reverse complement strand
GCACAATTTGATCTCTCCGTTTGGCTTCCATGGCGGTTGTTTACAAAATGCTATCGTTTGGTGTTATGACATAAATACATGGTGAAAGGTAGTTAATTTCCCGACACGTGGGTGAAAAAAGTTTCCAAATCCGTCCACTAGGAGCGCCACAATGAGCAAAAGAATTTGTTCCAATATTAAATGAAGCAGACTTTATTTCACCACTAGATACTTATAATAGAAGTATTCATTTGATTCTTGGTGATTGATTTTTGAAAATATTTCAGGCATTTGCCATTATTTACTGAAAAAAACAGGGCTCATAACTCCGCTCCAAGGTTTTGTCTATTCTTAAAATTATATTGGAAAGCTTCATTACTGAAAATGAAATAAATTGAAAACTTAAGCTTCAAAGACAAAAAAATCAGGATTTCCAATTTATCGGTCAATCATGAAAAAATAGATATTATTTAATTAAGATTTATTTAGATATTTGAATTCATTCGCCGTTCTACATTAAAGCACGGAAAAATATCGGACAAGAAAAACAGTTTTTATGTTAGGAGATCATTAAGTAAAATGATTTTTAACGCAATAGAAAGACTTGTCTAACAATTACTAATTTGTATGTTTGTTAAATTTACCAATATCGAGCTAGTCGAACTACATGATTTGTTTTCCATTTGGTAGTTACTCATATAGACTATTTTCGAATCAAGGCAATTTAATATTAATGATCAACAGAAAAACCGAATCAAAAAGTAATTTCTGCCAGTTCCACAATTTTGATTAATTGAAAAAATAAGGCATAGGCATAAAAATAAGGCAAAATCATCATAGAATACTGTCTAAGTGTCTACAAAAGTTGACATGTTAAAAAAAGCATGATCAGTTTGTAGTATTGTTCAACAGACAGCAGATTATTTCCGTTCAGTTTTTTGGTCAGCCCGTGAAAAACCACAAAGTGCAAAGATA
Source organism: Uranotaenia lowii (assembly GCF_029784155.1). Lineage (NCBI taxonomy): Eukaryota > Metazoa > Arthropoda > Insecta > Diptera > Culicidae > Uranotaenia > Uranotaenia lowii. The sequence continues at coordinate 228,169,292 of NC_073693.1, read as the reverse complement.
ATGAACGGATCGCTCGCGCGTATCCTTAACCCTACTCCTTTCAAATGGTAATAACAGTTGACCCATTCATCTTAAAGAGCAACCCCATAACGCTCCACTTATTTGGTTGAAGCCCGAAAGACTGAACGGGGTGTGACTTTGTTTTTATGCTGTCTCCACCCCTTCTTTGCACTACTGGATTAACATAATTTGCTAAATGGGAAAAGTTTGGAGAGCCAATTTAATTTTCAGTCGACTGGAAGCAGAGGAGAGTGGCTCGGTTTCGAAACCATGCAAAAGGCTGACTGACCTCTCCCGTTGTTCGAAACATGACTAAAATGCGAATGTAGTGGCAAATTTGAGTATGATCTCGAGATGCTCGTGCGACATTAGAAACTGGGGATATAATTAATAGCACGAGTTGGTTGAACGTTATTGGTTTTTCGGGCTCGTGACATTCCTGGAGCAGGAATCTGGAACGTCATGAAATAAATTGTGGTTTGCTTTTGTTGGAATTTTCTTCGATCTTGATTTTTTTAATTAAAATAAATCTCTGTTTTGGATGGTTCGGTGAATGTTTAAAATCAAAGTGAGTCTGACAAAATTCGAACTGAATTTCTCATGAATCATTGTTATATAAATAATATTTATTATGTTCCTAGAGACACACACCAACTTAGTCTTAAAACACGGTGAGGATTTTTCCATATTCAAGCCTTCCATATTTCAAGCCTTCGAAAAACATGACTTCGCTACTGTAGTTGTAACATTTTAAATAATTCAAATTCCTATAAATTATGAAAAATTTTCCACTCATCTGAGTTACCTGATCCTTTCATCTAACTAATTATCCCTCATTAAACAACTAATCAAACTTCCTTCCTGTTGATTTTAGTTCCAATATTTCGCTTCATATAGTCCCACATATCATAACCAATCTACCCATTATCAAATGCTAATGAACGGTTAGACAAAATTAACTTTTTAATCTACTGCTAATGTATCGAGTTTTTGGCAACTCCCTCGATTTCCCAGACCCGAAAACTAGCAGCAGCAGAAAAATAACCAAACTAATTTCCACCTCTGCCATTCAGTACCTTCCTAATTGTGCTGGGTTATAATTTTTGGTCCGCACTCAACAAACCACAAAAGGCATTGCTTTCTGGCAGGAGAAACATCATCAATGGCAAACCGGACCATCAAGTTGGATAAAGTTTATTGGAATACACATTTGTGGAAAACATTCACTGTGAAGTTTACCAGGAAAATGAAATCTACGAGTGTGATAGTGTGCTGGGTTGGTGGTTACAGGTGAGGGTTATTCTACTTTTGGCTGACCATGTTGTTGTGTAGATAGGTAGTTACGGTGGTACACTTAGGTGGACTACGGTAGGTCGTACTGTAGACTTAGTTACGTAGCTTACGTAGACGGAGGACTTGACTTCTTACTTTCTACTTACTTACTTACTTACTTACTTACTTACTTACTTACTTACTTACTTACTTACTTACTTACTTACTTACTTACTTACTTACTTACTTACTTACTTACTTACTTACTTACTTACTTACTTACTTACTTACTTACTTACTTACTTACTTACTTACTTACTTACTTACTTACTTACTTACTTACATACTTACTTACTTACTTACTTACTTACTTACTTACTTACTTACTTACTTACTTACTTACTTACTTACTTACTTACTTACTTACTTACTTACTTAATTACTTACTTACTTACTTACTTACTTCCTTTCCTACTTACTAACTCACTTACTCACTTACTAATACACTGGCTTTCTTACTGACTTGCTAACTTAATAAAAAACTTGAATTTTTGTGATGTCTTTCGTTTTGCGGTGTAAGTCATTTTTGTATTTTTTGAAATTTTTGTAGTTTTATTTTTGTAATTTTTTTTTAATTTTTTTAATTTTTGTAATTTTTTTATGTTTGCAATTTTTGTAATTTAAAAAAAAATATGTTTGTAATTTTTGTAATTTTCGAAACTTTTGTAATTTTAGAAATTTTTGTAATTTTTGTCATTTTGTCATTTTTGTAATTTTTGTAATTTTTGCAATTTTTGTAATTTTTGTAATTTTTGTAATTTTTGTCATTTTTGAAATTTTTGTCATTTTTGTCATTTTTGTCATTTTTGTCATTTTTGTCTTTTTTGTCATTTTTGTCATTTTTGTCATTTTTGTCATTTTTGTCATTTTTGTCATTTTTGTCATTTTTGTCATTATTGTCATTATTGTCATTTTTGTCATTTTTGTCATTTTTATCATTTTTTGTCATTTTTGTCATTTTTGTCCTTTTTGTCATTTTTGTCATTTTTGTCATTTTTGTCATTTTTGTCATTTTTGTCATTTTTGTCATTTTTGTCATTTTTGTCATTTTTGTCATTTTTGTCATTTTTGTCATTTTTGTCATTTTTGTCATTTTTGTCATTTTTGTCATTTTTGTCATTTTTGTCATTTTTGTCATTTTTGTCATTTTTGTCATTTTTGTCATTTTTGTCATTTTTGTCATTTTTGTCATTTTTGTCATTTTTGCCATTTTTGTCATTTTTGTCATTTTTGTCATTTTTGTCATTTTTGTCATTTTTGTCATTTTTGTCATTTTTGTCATTTTTGTCATTTTTGTCATTTTTGTCATTTTTGTCATTTTTGTCATTTTTGTCATTTTTGTCATTTTTGTCATTTTTGTCATTTTTGTCATTTTTGTCATTTTTGTCATTTTTGTCATTTTTGTCATTTTTGTCATTTTTGTCATTTTTGTCATTTTTGTCATTTTTGTCATTTTTGTCATTTTTGTCATTTTTGTCATTTTTGTCATTTTTGTCATTTTTGTCATTTTTGTCATTTTTGTCATTTTTGTCATTTTTGTCATTTTTGTCATTTTTGTCATTTTTGTCATTTTTGTCATTTTTGTCATTTTTGTCATTTTTGTCATTTTTGTCATTTTTGTCATTTTTGTCATTTTTGTCATTTTTGTCATTTTTGTCATTTTTGTCATTTTTGTCATTTTTTGTCATTTTGTCATTTTTGTCATTTTTGTCATTTTTGTCATTTTTGTCATTTTTGTCATTTTTGTCATTTTTGTCATTTTTGTCATTTTTGTCATTTTTGTCATTTTTGTCATTTTTGTCATTTTTGTCATTTTTGTCATTTTTGTCATTTTTGTCATTTTTGTCATTTTTGTCATTTTTGTCATTTTTGTCATTTTTGTCATTTTTGTCATTTTTGTCATTTTTGTCATTTTTGTCATTTTTGTCATTTTTGTCATTTTTGTCATTTTTGTCATTTTTGTCATTTTTGTCATTTTTGTCATTTTTGTCATTTTTGTCATTTTTGTCATTTTTGTCATTTTTGTCATTTTTGTCATTTTTGTCATTTTTGTCATTTTTGTCATTTTTGTCATTTTTGTCATTTTTGTCATTTTTGTCATTTTTGTCATTTTTGTCATTTTTGTCATTTTTGTCATTTTTGTCATTTTTGTCATTTTTGTCATTTTTGTCATTTTTGTCATTTTTGTCATTTTGTCATTTTTGTCATTTTTGTCATTTTTGTCATTTTTGTCATTTTTGTCATTTTTGTCATTTTTGTCATTTTTGTCATTTTTGTCATTTTTGTCATTTTTGTCATTTTTGTCATTTTTGTCATTTTTGTCATTTTTGTCATTTTTGTCATTTTTGTCATTTTTGTCATTTTTGTCATTTTTGTCATTTTTGTCATTTTTGTCATTTTGTCATTTTTGTCATTTTTGTCATTTTTGTCATTTTTGTCATTTTTGTCATTTTTGTCATTTTTGTCATTTTTGTCATTTTTGTCATTTTTGTCATTTTTGTCATTTTTTGTCATTTTTGTCATTTTTGTCATTTTTGTCATTATTGTCATTTTTGTCATTTTTGTCATTTTTGTCATTTTTGTCATTTTTGTCATTTTTGTCATTTTTGTCATTTTTGTCATTTTTGTCATTTTTGTCATTTTTGTCATTTTTGTCATTTTTGTCATTTTTGTCATTTTTGTCATTTTTGTCATTTTTGTCATTTTTGTCATTTTTGTCATTTTTGTCATTTTTGTCATTTTTGTCATTTTTGTCATTTTTGTCATTTTTGTCATTTTTGTCATTTTTGTCATTTTTGTCATTTTTGTCATTTTTGTCATTTTTGTCATTTTTGTCATTTTTGTCATTTTTGTCATTTTTGTCATTTTTGTCATTTTTGTCAGTTTTGTCATTTTGTCATTTTTGTCATTTTTGTCATTTTTGTCATTTTTGTCATTTTTGTCATTTTTGTCATTTTTGTCATTTTTGTCATTTTTGTCATTTTTGTCATTTTTGTCATTTTTGTCATTTTTGTCATTTTTGGCATTTTTGGCATTTTTGTCATTTTTGTCATTTTTGTCATTTTTGTCATTTTTGTCATTTTTGTCATTTTTGTCATTTTTGTCATTTTTGTCATTTTGTCGTTTTTGTCATTTTTGTCATTTTTGTCATTTTTGTCATTTTTGTCATTTTTGTCATTTTTGTCATTTTTGTCATTTTTGTCATTTTTGTCATTTTTGTCATTTTTGTCATTTTTGTCATTTTTGTCATTTTTGTCATTTTTGTCATTTTTTGTCATTTTTGTCATTTTTGTCATTTTTGTCATTTTTGTCATTTTTGTCATTTTTGTCATTTTTGTCATTTTTGTCATTTTTGTCATTTTTGTCATTTTTGTCATTTTTGTCATTTTTGTCATTTTTGTCATTTTTGTCTTTTTTGTCATTTTTGTCATTTTGTCATTTTTGTCATTTTTGTCATTTTTGTCATTTTTGTCATTTTTGTAATTTTTGTCATTTTTGTCATTTTTGTCATTTTTGTCATTTTTGTCATTTTTGTCATTTTTGTCATTTTTGTCATTTTTGTCATTTTTGTCATTTTTGTCATTTTTGTAATTTTTGTCATTTTTGTCATTTTTGTCATTTTTGTCATTTTTGTCATTTTTGTCATTTTTGTCATTTTTGTCATTTTTGTCATTTTTGTCATTTTTGTCATTTTTGTCATTTTTGTCATTTTTGTCATTTTTGTCATTTTTGTCATTTTTGTCATTTTTGTCATTTTTGTGTGTTTGTGTCAGTTTTGTGTTTTTGTGTCATTTTTGTCATTTTCGTCATTTTTGTCAATTTGGTATTCAAAAAAAAATTTTCGTTGATTTGCCTTCACTTATCACAATGCATTTTTGGAAGAGCGTAACTTAAAATTTTCAGCTATTTTGGGCAACTCTTGGACAAGATCGATTGAGCTGAATTTAAATTTTGCAAAGGTTTGTTTTCAATGGCCAACAAACAATATTAGTATGATATTCTCGCTTTCTTCCTAATGTGTATAAAAAAACCTTCATTTCTGTGTCATAAAGATACTATACTCATGGATTAAATTTTAGGCAGATTTCCAATCAACATAAAAGCATATTTGGTACAATCATTTATCGGATTGTATTTTTTTCCGCTGCCCTTATGCGGTCGAAAAACACTTGAATCCACATTTCATCACAAATCAAAACTCGATTAGCAAAATTGTTCGATTTGCTCAGAATATTTGCTCCAAATTGCCACGGACTCACTGTTCCGCGAATAATTGCCATATCATTCCGGGCCTTGGATATCGTTCAAATTGCCATCCCGTTTCAATGCCAAACCAAACCCGGCGCTGCTGAACGAATTCAACGAACGAAAGTTTTCCAAACAAACTTCAACTTTGTATCCATACGTCCCGCGTGTGCCAGCCAGCCAATGATGCCATATTTTATGGCGTAATTGAGTTAATTAATTTTCACGCATCAGCAATGATTTGCGTGTTTGTGTGCATTTGGTTTTTGGCATCTGATTTCATTTAATGCGCTGGAGTGAGTTAAATTGTTTGTTTAATGTTGTAATATATCCGTAGCGATCGATGATGATGATGATGGTTATCAATTTGGTATTCAAAAAACTGCACCTGGATGCTTCATTAACACCAAACGGTACTTTGCTCTCGGTTTTGGGCTGTCCATTTTTGCAAATGATTTTAAGTTTTCCATAAATTACTCTTGACTGACTTCACCCATAGCGAACATTATTCCAGGCAGGTTTCATACCATTCATTAATTGCGAACAATCAAGTGGTTGCAGAATCTAGTTGATAGGAACTCTGAAGAAATTTTAAACTTTGTTCAGAATAATGAATTTACAAATTTCCCCGAAATCATGATGAACTGTCATAAGAAAATGTTTGAATTATTTCCACTTTAATCTCCTAGTTGAGTCTAAAGGGCTCGAACGATCCTCATCGGGATTTTTGCATGATTTGCCCCTGTTTTCTCTCATTCTCTCTATTTTGTGATTTTTTCTTCAGCTATTTTTTGCAAAATGTGTGCAATTTCTTCAATTAACGTTCTTCATCCTTATCTTGGCACGGGGAGTCATGTCTCTGAACTGCGGATGCGACCAGAGGAAGTGCGATCGATAACTCGTAGTGATTATCTACAAGTAAACTTTGGAGCTATGTTAGACGATTCACAGGAGAGTGCCAGAAGTGTCAGAGTTTGAAACGCATCACGGGAAAAGATACGCCAGAATCGCGTGTGCAAACTCAACTCGATTGCGGTTTACAACTCGATTTCATTTCGAGACATCCTGGACCTGAGCTGCAGAACCAGTAGTTGCACAAAAGGTGTGACTTGAGTCACACGAGGATGAAAAGGTGTCCGACAAAAGAGGTGTCTAACGTAGAAGTGTCGGAGTAGTCTGGGTCCTACACTAGGCTCGGGGGGTCTTCTACTCTGACTCACGTGTGCTACATAAAAAAGTGCGGTAAACGAATCGATTTGTGTCTCTGGACTTCCTGATTCCTGGTACCACCATCAGGCGTTATCTGGCTACTAAGATACTGGAAGCCCTCCACTTTTCAACCTGTTGCCCAGCTACCATGAAACTGGAAGGATTTCCTGTGTTGATCTCCATCGACTTGGTCTTTCCGACATTGACTTTGAGACCTGCTGCCTTGGAACTTTCGGTGAGGTCGTCGAGTTTGCTCTGCATGTCCGGTTGTGTTTGGGCGAGCAAAACAATATCGTCAGGCAGGTCAAGGTCGTTCAGTTGCTCCATTGTTAAAGGATTCCAAGGCAATCCTCGGTTCGGTGCACATTCGATCGATCCAGTCAGAATCCCATACATTACGATAAGAAAAGTAGCGGTGATAAGATACATCCTTGTCTCACTCCAGCAGTTACCGGGATTGGTTCGGACAAGACACCGTCGTGCAAGACCTTGCACGAAAATGCCTCGTATTGTGTTTCGATGAGAAGGACTAGTTTCTCTGGAACTCCTCGTTGCCTTAGAGCCGCGCTTTGAGCTGAAGGGCTCTTTTGGCCATCGCTATACGTAACCCGGAAGAGTTGTTCGAAGTGCTCGGTCCATCGTTTGAGCTGATCTGTCCGATCCAGGGGACTGAGATAAACGGAGAATCATCGTCAATGATCAAACAAATTTTGCAGCCAATGATTGAATTTGTTACAATTTGTTAGAGAGAATTAGAAGGTTTAAGTTAAATTGAGAGAAACCGGTGCTCAGAGAGAGTGAAAATGTGCTAATTGTTTCAAATTGTTACGATTTGTTAGATATGTTAAACCAGGGGTGAGCAACCTTTTGAACCAACGGGCCAATTTTAATTTGAAATCTTGTCGGCGGGCCGCACTTAAATGACATTTTTTCAGTAATTTGCAGAGCTTCACGTAATTTTTTAAAGCTACAAAGTTTTTGCGAAAACAAATCTGAAAAAGGGTATTCATGTGTATAAAAACAGAAATTCAACACGACTTTTTAATGCCCAATATTGAAAAGGTACATTACTACATCTTTGTCATTTTTAAATTCTCTCAATTTTTTCAGTAGTACTTTTTGGCGAACATTCATTCTTACAACATTCTTGTTAAAACCTACGGTACTATTTGTCAGCGGCTCCATTAAAAATCTTCTGGAGTTTACCACGGTAATAACTAAGAGCGAAAAAAATATATATTCAAGGAAATCGCCGTCTTTTTAGCGTTTGTCGTTGAATCGCTAATTGACTTTCTGTTTTTTTTCCACAAGTAAAACTTGTCCTCAAAATTTTTTTCCTACAAACGGTAAAAATCCTGCCTGTTTTTCAAATTGAAGTTCTGTATTGGATCATAACATTGAAAAGTTGATCAAGGTTGTTGAAATAACAGAAAAATGTTCAACTTCACATATTTTTAAACAACTTTCTTCAGAACTACATTCATGATTCTAGAGTTTTTATCCAGATTTTTATAAATTTTAATCTTTGTAGATATCATTGGGATAGGATTTCCAAAGGTATGATATGACTTTGGTAATGTGGAATGCGAATTATATGTGAAATAACTCAATTTATCGATGTTTGTTATAAATTTTCAATCAAATTTCTGAAAAACCATCACAGATAATCGTCAAAGACCGGGTTGAATCACAGAATTTCAAATATCTATTGTTTTTACCAAGAACTAATAATGGGGCTTATTCTGCGACCCGAGTGACGTGGCTTACGCAATTTCATATCGTTTTTCTGGCTTAAATAGCCTCTCTACCTTTTTTTTTTATATATATATTTACATAACAAACTTAAAACTAGCACTTTTTCTTTAAATCTTATTGCACTCTTATCAACTAATACGCCTTAATCAAATCATATTTACATAGTTCTGAAAATGTTTCTGGAAAATAAATTTATTGTTCCATCTTAGGGATCGTACTCTTTCTTTAATTCCATTTATGTTTATATCTTGACTTCGAAATTTTCGTTTGGATAAACTGTTATTGGTCTTCAGAGCTCATCGATACACATATTTCTTTTCTGAAATATTTTCTGAAGTCAGGACGAAGACGTGAAATTTCGTGAGTCACTTCACTCCAGTCGCAAAAAAGCCCCAACTTTCAAGCCGGCTGACTCATGTTGATTAAAAATCTAAAATCGTTCACCCAAGCTTAATCATAAAACTTTCTTAGTTTCCGTGAATATTTAGAAACAAGAAATATTTCTCAAGGTTTTAGTTGAAGTTTTTTTTGTTAGAATTTGAATGCCAGCAGATCAAGCCTTTTTGTCGAATTGGATAGAATAATTTTTAAAAAGCTATCTGCTGAGCATGTTTTTTCACATATATGTAACTATATTTTAGCTTGAAACGAATAACACTTCACTAAAGTACTTCCTAATTCCTTTGATCATGACTAGCTTCCGATAATTGGCTGCTCTTCCGACTCACTTTAATGGATTTAGCTTTTCAAAGTGTTAGGAGGTAAATAATAAAGACAAATGTATCCTAAATAAAAAGTACTCCAAAATTACGTTACGCTAATAGACCGCCTTGAACAGAACATTTTTTTTTTAGGTTTTATTTTTGACACTTTACCAGCATTATGGCATTCGTGTCTACTGAACAGAACATAATAAACATAAAATGCCAGAAAAAAGTTTAGAATCTGAATGATTGCGGGACAAATGCAGATAAGCACATATTTGATCAAGTCATAAAAAATTTTCTAACAATCCATTGTAGAGAAAAGTTAAGGCATAAAAATTTGAAAAAAGCTTCGCGGACCGCACAAAAGGGTCTCGCGGGCCACATGCGGCCCGCGGGCCGCGCGTTGCTCACCCCTGTGTTAAACAGTTGTTGAATTTTGATCATTACCGTTCCAAATGCAAAGAATTCTCTCCCACTGCAATCCCTCGGTCCGATTGGTCAATGACTGACCTGCTCGGTCTTTTAGCGGCATTTCAGTATTAGTCCTTGCACCACTAAGGCGGCGAAAAATGTCATACACGCTAGGCCACTTTCACCCATTAATGTTTGAAAAATAAACATAATGGCAGTTTTGTAGATTAAGTCGTTTTATGAGTTTTCAGAGAAAGGGATTTCGAAGAGAACTTGCATTGTGGTTATTTTTCAACCGTGCTCTCAAATATGGATAATGCTTGAAAAAAAAAACGTTTTTTGGGAAAAGATTCATTCTTTTCGAAATAAATGGAACGTTTAGTAAAAATTAATTGGATTATGCATTTATTTGACCATCAAGTTAAATATATTAACTGCCCGCATGAAGCCGTATCATACAGTAACTATTCCCATTATCTTCTACCCAAGACACCCAAAAGATTACCTTTATAGTTTTCGGATTATTAATGAACGATTAAACAAATCGTTTTTTCATCAAATGGAATCGTTTAGACACAAAAAACGATACAGGGAACGGGTTGTTAAGTAAATGAACGATTCATTTTTTTGCTTTTTTCTATAGATCCGAAATGAAGTAAAACGATAGATGTAATCGTTATCTTATCGTCGACTTGAATCATTACGGACGATAACGCGTATCTTCGAAGGATCATTTTCCGATAAATAATAAAGAAGAAGATTATTCATGTTTTAAATGGTTTAAAATAAAATATTTTATTCTCATATGGGTTTCGATTATTTACATTAGTTTTTTGCTTAATTAACAAATCATATCATTCGTATCACCAAAAGGTGACAATTTTACATTTGGCAGTCCTTGGAATACATTACTGAGTACCTATAATACTAGAATTATTACTGAATGTAGTGTCCAGATTACTCTATCTGTAAAACTATGAATATCGATTTTTTATCACAAATCAGTACCTTCACCGAGTACCTTTGTCGCAAATAGGGTTATTACAATCCTGTCCTAAACTAATAGAAACAAAACTAATTTTAATTTGCTATCGTGCAGACGCTATAAAATAAAAGATTTTGAAAAAAATTTAAATGATGTTCAAAATTTAGAAAAGATTGCTTTTGTTTAGCAAATGATTTTTTATAAATCTCTAATTACGATTTATCAAAATAGATCTACGGATCCAATACATATCTCATGGTTTTAGGAACATGACTTGGAATATTATTTCCTCATTTAGCTTTCTGTATTTTGTACTTAATTTTTTTCGAAATTGGTTTTCATGCGACTTCTGACGTATGTGCCTTTTTGTATATTCAATTTTCAATACTATTTCTGAGTATACAGTCAAAAAACTATGTCAATAACGAATATTAATTCTTACAATCAGTTTTAAATCTCAATTTTCAAATATCTTCATATCTGTTTAGGAATTTCAACTCTGAATTGAAATGCTTTGTTTCTATTTTCACATCTATTGGAATGATTATTACCTAGTACTCTACGCTCCTGGATATGTTTTCTATTTCTTCAATTTTAGGTAGCTTTCAAATATGTAGGTATAAAACTGAGGGATGAATGATATCCAGCTGTTAAAATCCATAGCACCAAATAAATTTAGAAAAGGTACAACATTTCACAAGCGAAATCCCCTTTGTGAGAGGGTCAATGCTTATGACATCCACCCCTACTATAGGTTCCAGAATATTTTTTAACAATCTCTACGGGAGAGGGCAGATCGCTTCCGGGTTCCGATTACCCTTTCGAAATGCGCGACGTTACCGATGGAGAATTTTTTTTCCGATTTATCTGAAAAAGATAAACTAAATTACAATCAAATTAAGAAAGAATTACTAAATTTTACCGTCAGTTGCGGTGAGTCCAGAAGGCCAGATGCGGGCTTCACCGTTGTACCGCAAAGAAGAAATCACGAATGGACATTTGCAAATCTGAAACAAAAGTAAATCCTGGATGAATATTAACTTCCTAAAAAAATAAAAAAGGACTATTTCATACACTTTAAATATAGTTTCAAAATCCAACCATTTTTCCAAAAATCTCTGATTAAAATTTATAAGTACATATCTTAAGTATACATTTAATTTGGGAGCGTTTATATATTGATCTGAGATAAGAGTTGATATTTTGTTGTGTGGTAACGAACCTACATTTTCGCTAAATTTATTGATATTTCGAAGAACGGAATTTCTGATTAAAAGTTTCGAATCAATTTTTATTTTCTATTCAGTGAATCAAAAACATAAAAAACAAAAATTTCAATTTGAATTGTTTGAATGTTGTATCAGATTTTTCAATCTCACGATAATATTTTAAACTTTGATCTATTGTTTGACTTTGAATCCACATTATTTTATTTAAATATATTTAATGAGTTTTTTTTAAATTTTAAACTGAACCTCGAAATAAAATTCAAATTTTTCAGTATGCTAGTTTGTAAATTAAACCTATATAAGTATACATACCTTTTCTTGAGTCCTTCAAAATGCTGTTGCGATATCGGCGGGGAGAAAGATGGTATGGAAATCTTTACATGGCTGTGTAGAGTGTTAATCGACACGTTTAGCCTCCTCGTTCATAATTTATTCCTACTGAGTTCGGCGTACGATTCTGGTAGGATTCCCTCTGATTTCAATACTGATCTACGTCAGCCACATCGTCCATACCTTGGCGATAAAAATGTTGCCCGCCTTCCCGACAATAATCGTAGCTGTTTTTCATTAGCACCCGTCATGAGGATCACTTTAACAAATTTGATTTTACTGCTGCTCTTCCGCCCGAACTCGCTATCGCTGCTGCCGTTGTGGTGCTCATCCAGTGAGATGGTTCTTTTGCTGGACTTTGACGAGCTGTATGGATGGATTCAAAAATAGAAATAATTCAACGGCAATTATTTTTTATACGAATTTGATATGGTACCTGCCAGGAGCTCTCCTGCTTCGTTGTTTCTTTGGTGCATGGGATGCTTATTCTCCCGATTATGCGACATGGCTGAAGTAATGAGAGTAGCAACAACCATCTCTAATCATCCGACTTGTTCGAGGTTGTGGTAACGGCCGAGCCCCCGACAAGCGAATGCAGCTTGTTCCGGAAACGCCAATTCAGCGAAACCAAAACTAACCTAAAAAAACACAAAATCACATAGCAAATTGGAAAACTTATTCTTTAATCAAGTTCAGGAGAATCGTCTTAGCCTTACCTACGTTTCTGATCTGAATTTGGATTCCGTTGGAGAACATCTAGGAATTCTTCCGTCCGGTTCCGCTTATTGAAACATCTCGCACTGACTACAAAAACAAAACAAAAAATTATTGTAAAAAATCGTGATAAAATAAGGTACACCGGGGTAAGTGGGAACGCGGGGTAAGTGGGGACGGTGGCTATTAAAACAATACTGTGTACTATTTTTTCAAACTTTTAATGCAGAATGTTAAATTTACTTGTAATCTATCCAATAACTGTAAAAGAGTTACGGTTCCGACAATTGCAGATGTTTACGGTGACTTTTTGTAAATTTTCTATTTTTAACTACGATGTGGAGTTGATGTACATCTTTTTCAATCGCAAATTTCTCGTAAACTAGCTGGCTCTTGACGAAAAACTCTACATTGAAACAATCCTTACATTCGAAACAACCAGTTAGGAAGAGAAACAACGGTTAAAAATTGAGAAAAAAGGGTTTATTTGCAAAAATCTAAAATTTTGTCTCCAAACCCTACCTGGGGTAAGTGGGGACGGCTTTATAAAACTTGATGTTTACACATTTTTTTCAATTTTCTCTCCTTCATTCAATACAATTTAGCTTTATTTAGCATTTAGATAAAGAAAAATTGGAAAAAGTACTTGTTTTTTCTAAAATAATTATATATTTTCGATAATATCGGATTACACACAATAATTATTGAAAGATGCCTTATTAATAGTACCATGAACTTTTTTCGAAATTTCGGACGGTTCGAGCAATAAAGTAACGCATTCAACCAAAAAAACACAAATTTGTTGAAAATTTCCTGAGAAATCAAAGGGAAAATCTACCGTCCCCACTTACCCCATAAAGCGGGGCAAGTGAAGACACCAGCAGTCCATAACAATTTACGTGAGAACTTTTTTCGCTTTGCTTCTATCAAGCTCATCTCTTCAGCATTTGTGAAAAACATGTTCAGCATCATATTGAACGCAATTTTATCAAAATTGACCCACTGCTGATTTTTTAATGATTTTTTAAAGTTGAACTATATGAAAACCCGTCCCCACTTACCCCGGTGTACCTTATACAATTTGTCTACCAATTCTTCTCCCAAAAGATGGCAGATCCGGTAGAAAACCTGGTACAATCGATGCCAAACAGTCACTACCGATACACGTCGAGGGACTCGGGTATCCCGTGAAGGAACGGCTATTTCTTTCCAGGTTCCGATTAGTTCCGGTGACAATCACTTGTTCGAGAGAGAAACAGTGAAGGCGCGTCTCCTACTGTAGTTTTTTTTATTTTTTTTTATTTTTTTATTTTTTTTTTTTTTTTTTTTTTTAATTTTATTAACTTTTTTTTCCGTTTACATACTTAATATTGTATTCACTGTATATCTGTATAAATCATTGCACAACTTTTTTGGGTCTGGCTATTTTTTCTTGCTTCCATTTTACATCACGTCTTACAGTTTTAGCTCATATTCAAAAAATGTTTAAAGTGCTTTTCAAATAAGCATTTATTATTCCAACGAATATCGCGAACTCTGTTTTTGAATTCAGTTAAACTATTGCTATCACTTTTACCGTAAAGTTTCAAATTAAAATGAATGGCTTCAACCGTAAGCCACAACGCTGCTTTAAGCCTATAGTTTTTATCGTCTATCTTCCATGATAATAACTCTTCTGGGTCGTTCGTATTTACTTTTAAATTGTTTTTAATTAATTCTGAAACATAAGCCCAAACAAGTTGAGCCGAACCACACTGTTTTATACGATGATTTGCTGAATCGAATTCCCCACAAAAACAGTTAGGAGAATTTACTCCACGAATTTTATGTACAAACATTTTACCATTTGTGGGTGTTAAATCATTAAATATTGTAAATATTGCGGATTTACCGTTCAAGGTAAGATAGTTCTTATCAAAATTATCATAAATGCTCTCCCACAACACTTCAGGAAACTTGGATTGAATTTTAGGAACAATTTTCAATTCATCGATAAAATAATTGTAAAACGTTTTACATGAACAAAGTTCAGTTCGTTGCTTTAATCGTTTTGCTTCTTTGATCCATTCACGAGTGTTACTGCTAAGATTAAGATTATTTTCTTGAGCTAACATGAAAGTGTCTTCTTGAAGGTTAGCATCTTTAAACAAAATATTTTTAATGAAAAGACTTTTCGTTTTGCATTGAACATCTTGTAGTGCTAATCCACCTTTGCTGAAGGGTAAATAAAGTTCTTGTTTGGAAACACTATAGAAATAACCTTGCCATATAAATTTACAACAAATCTTCGTAATATTCGCGTTATGCTTTTTCCTTGGGGGTAGCACCTGAGCTACATACCAAACTTTTGAAAGGATATATGTGTTCAAAATGAAAACTTTTTGTAAAATATTTAAATTTCTTCTATGATGCAAAGCTAAAACGGAACATAAATTTCGGATGATTGCGCTATACGTTTTATCTACCGATTCCTGAAATGTTTTATGAAATTCTACTCCTAAAATTTTCAAATGATCAACTTCTTTAACCAGATGTGGCCCAGAACGACAGCAATTAAATCGCATAAATTGCGATTGTGTTCATTTTTATTTTAGCAAAAATACTATAATAATTGATAAGCTCAAGAACCTGATCAAACTCATGGTTATTACGTATTAATAAGTTTATATCATCTGCAAAGGCTACTATTTTAACAAAATTATTTCCTATCAAACATCCGTCAATAGCTTCAAACAACATACGTATCAAAGGTTCTATGTACAAACAAAAAAGTGCCATACTAAGTGGACACCCCTGTCTTACAGATGTACGAATTGGTATTGAATCAGTAAGAAAACCATTGAATAAAATCCTGGATGTGGCATTTTGATAAAGATTTTTGAGGCATTCTATGAAAGCTAAAGGAAACTCAAATTGTTGAAGAACTGTCCAAAGAAAACTATGATCTACCCTATCAAACGCTTTTTCGAGATCAATGCTCATGAGCATACATTTGAAAGATTTGGAACGCTGAGATTGAACTAGTACATTTCTCATTGTTTGGAGGTTATAGATACAAGATTTGTCTGCAATACAAGCTGCTTGTCCTGGGCCTAGAAGTTTGATCATAAGTGGTTGAAGTCTAACTAATAAAATTTTCGTAAACAACTTGTAGTCTGAGTTGAGCATGCTTATTGGTCGTCTATTGGCTAAGTCATGTGAAACCCCTTTCTTTGGGACAAGAGTTATAATCCCTGCTGTAAACAAACCAGGAGGATGAACACCATCACACAAATACGAATTAAACAACTTAAGGAGATCAAACTTAATGATTTCAAAACATGATTTATAAAAATTATATGTTAAGCCGTCTGGTCCTGGCGAAGAATTATTTGACGCGTTTTTAAGAGCATATTCTAGTTCTGAAAGTTCTATTGGTTTAATCAGATTTTGTCGATCT
Source organism: Uranotaenia lowii (assembly GCF_029784155.1). Lineage (NCBI taxonomy): Eukaryota > Metazoa > Arthropoda > Insecta > Diptera > Culicidae > Uranotaenia > Uranotaenia lowii. Next base: position 228,152,936 of record NC_073693.1, on the reverse strand, counting down.
TCATCATTTAGTTTACGGGTTAAAAATTTCAAAACATCCACATTATTTTGAGAAGAATTCTCATTATTTTCAAAAGTTTTTCTGTAGTGGTTTTCTATGAATGTTTTTAATAAACTACTGTCGCTTGTAAGTTTACCGTTGATTTTAAGGGACAAAAGCTTTGTTGATGATAATTGTTTTAATCTTGTTGTTACTTGATAAAGACTAAGTTTTTCGTCATCAAGAATAGTTAATGCTAATAGTGCTTTTAAATGTGTGTTTAAAATAGTTCATATTTCTTGTTTCGATTTCCATCAATCTAGATTTTACAACTTTTAGATCATTACTTACATCTATATTCGTTTTTTGCTTTTCAAAAATTTCATTAAGGCAGATGTAATAGAAATTTTTTTCGCAATTTATTTCATGATTTCTCTCAAAACTTGCTTTTTTAAAAAATCTTTTAGTAATGCTTTTCATGTCGTTGTTCCACCAATAACTAAAGTTCACAAAAGAGTTTTTTAGTTTCAAATTTTCAAAAGTTATTTTATATTTATTGAAAATGCTATCTTGTTTTAAGAAATATGGATTAAGTTTCCAATAACTTCGCCCTGTTGTGATAAAAGATGATAAGTCTGATGACTTCATCTTGAAAACTATACTACAATGATCGGAAAAAGAAAGGGGTATTGTGTTAATGGATGAAATGTTTTGAATTATTTTATCGGAAGCGTATATACGATCAAGACGAGATTTAGATAAACCTCTGAAAAAGGTATAATTTGTTTTTGTTGCTAGGATTTTTTTCTCAACATCTTTCAAGTTTAAGCTCATTACTAAGATTTCCAGTCCTTTACAATAATTTTTTGCTAAACCAGTCATATCGTCTGGATGTAAAACAGAATTAAAATCACCTATCAAAATGTTTTCAAAATTGTTTCTGATGTGAATGATAATCTCTTCTGAAAACAATAAATCTCGTTCTTTTCTGTAATTACTCCCGGAGTGAGCATATACATTGATAAAATTAAGGTTGTCAATAGTAACAGAAGTTAAACGTCCAGATTTATTGAGTAAAACATTAGAGAAGATAATGTTATTTCTTAATAAAATTCCGGTTCCTTTTAAATCCTCACTTATATTCACAATTGCGTTGTGGGAAGGTATGAATGAAAAATTGTCAAAGGCCAGTTCCTGCATAAAAACAATATCTAAATCATTGTTCCATACAAAATCGCGAAAAAGTGACTTTTTAATATTAGAGTTAATTGCATTTAGATTAACAGTGGCTAGTCTACGCACGAATGACATCAATAGTTTTGTGATTCAGAAAAAGAGGTATTTTTCAAATAACGAAAGACAATTAGAAACCATGATTCGAACATGGAGCGTTTAACTGTCACTTTGAATATGAGCACGTGATGCAAGCCGAAAACAAAATTATTAAGCCTTACCCGATCGTGATCGTGTTCGCGTATCTCTGGTGGTGTTGGTGAATACCTTCTTCGATCTTGACCGACCTCGTGGGGACTGGTCTGAGCCGGCGCTGCCTTCGGATGATGATTGCTTTCCTCGTTTTTTTGTGACCAACACAAAATTGGTCGTGTCCATCTCGTCGTTCGCTTCATTGGTGTTCGTTGGTACTAATTCTCCTGATGCTGTCATTTCCTCCGTCCCCTCATCACGTGGCTGCTTTGGAGTCGGTGCGCTTTTCGAAGTCGTTCCATCGGTTCTCTTCGCCAAGGTTGTCATCGCTAATGCTAAACTCGGTTCTTCTGGTCGGTTGTTTGTTTTAGCTGCCGCCACGATGCTTCGGTACGTGGGAGTGCTTGGTTCCCGATCTACCGTTGTGTTGGTGCCAGATGTACTTGGAGATGTGTCAACGTTTGGTTGTTGTCGCGATGATGCTAGCTTCGGGCAATCAGCTTTGACATGCCCCTCTTGTCTACAAAGGAAGCACTTATTTTTGAGCCCGTCGTAGTACACACGGGCTTTGAAGTGCCCTATGTTGAGGTTAGCGGGGATCTCCTTCGCTATCTCAATGTACACTCCTCGAATGCCACTATACACGGAGTAGCCGTATTCCATCGGATATCGTTCTCTAACCTGCTGTCGTATAACTCCAAATTTGCTCATTGCTGCTGCAATCTCCTTGTCCTCGGTTTCAGGTGGCAGATTAAATATGCGCACATAACGGAAAACGCGGCTCGCTACCTCTAGTGTGACCGTTGAATGTTGACCATCATTGTGTTTGAACAAATATTCCTCTTCCATATTGGCCACAAACTGGTTGAACCCAAGGTCATCCAAAAACTTGATGAAGAAACATCGGTCAAACTCGTCTTTGTAAACCGAATGCACACATGTTGCAGGAAGATTTAACACGTTCATACTAAAACGTAGCACATCCAGGTGGGTTGGAACTTTCGTTACATTTTCGAAAACAATTTTTACGGTGTTCTTCCGGGTATTATCCATGGTCACTACACAAGTAGATGTCTCCGTTTATTTAAAAAAGAATGAGAAAACCACCACGTGGTGGCTGTAGGAACTCGAACAAATACGGCGCTTAACTCAAATGCGTCTGCTCGTGTCCGAATCTTAACGAAGACTGAGTTAAGACGCACGACACTATAGTTTTTCAAACCGTTAACTGTATCTTTTAAAAATAATTTTGAATAATCTCTAGCGTATACGGATAAGTTTGGACACACGAATAATGATTTTACGAACAGCAACGATTACCGTTATCAGATCAGTATAATACTGACGATTATTTGTACGGTTTTTGATTATGCGGGTGCTTCACTTATAATAATCAATTTTCTAACATTCAGCCGAAAGTGACATCTATCCAGTTTACTACTAAACCCCGAAAATTTTTTGCAGTCTTTCCACGTTCCGGTGAGTCTCATGATGAGTTTATGAGCACCATCAAAGTTAAACCAGGAGTAGACAAACCAGCTTAATTTGGATCCATCCTCGTCGGAAGTTTTTCGGAATGACTTTTCAATCAAGGCCAACTAGATTTATTTTCTTAGCTAATAGAACTGGCTGTACTTTCTTGATTTCGGTTTCCAGTTTCCAAGTCGCGGAGGAGGATTGCACATTCTATTTTCTTCCATGGCGAGCACTCGGAACCGGATCGCTTGATCTAAATATTCGATATAATTAGATACCGACTTTATTAAGATTAACCTCTTACAATACAATTAATCCATTGGAGCCGGCCACTCATATTTTCCTTAATTTTTTGTAGTAAACTTGGCTTTACCGTAAAAAGCAGGAAAAACCTAAGCCGAAACATTTTACCTAACCTACCTACCTAAGGGTCTAGCGCCGATTGACCGGTGCATAGGGCTGAGATAAAAGATCTCCACTGCTGGCGATCCGGAGCCAGCGTCTCCACTTCCTGCCAGCCAAGGTTCTCGTCAACTGTGCGGATTTCAGCGGCTAGACTGCGCCGCAACGAGCTTTTGGGCCTGCCTCTTCTCCGATGCCCATCTGGATTCCAGTCAAGCGACTCTCTGAAAATCTCGTTTTCATCTCTTCGCAGCGTGTGCCCAATCCATCTCCACTTACGTTCCCGAATATCGATTTCTAGCGCCTTTTGATGACACCGGCGATGAAGTTCAACGTTTGAGATCCAGTTGCCAGGCCACCAAGCGCGGATGATGTTCCGCAGGAAGCGATTTACAAAAACTTGCAGTTTTCGCGTCGTCACCGCATATGTGCACCAAGTTTCACACCCGTACAGCAATACGGATTTGACGTTTGAGTTGAGGATTCGGATCTTAGTTCGTAGAGAGATCTGGCGTGACCGCCAGATGTTTTGAAGACTCGCAAACGCAAATCGGGCTTTTCTGATCCGGGTTTCGATGTCCTTCTTGGTACCACCATCAGGCGTAATCTGGCTACCAAGATACTGGAAGCACTCCACTGTCTCAACCTGTTGTCCAGCTACCACGAAATTGGAACGATTTTCTGTATTGATTTCCATCGACTTGGTCTTTCCGACATTGACTTTGAGACCTGCTGCCTTGAAGCTTTCGGTGAGGTCGTCGAGTTTGCTCTGCATGTCTTGTTGTGTTTGGGCGATCAAAACAATATCGTCAGCCAGGTCAAGGTCGTTCAGTTGCTCCATGGTTGAAGGATTCCACGGCAATCCTCGGTTTGGTCTACAGTCAATCGATCCAGTCAAGATCTCATCCATTACGATGAGAAAAAGCAGCGGTGACAAAATACATCCTTGTCTCACTCCAGCAGTTACCGGGATTGGTTCGGACAAGACACCGTCGTGCAAGACCTTGCACGAAAATGCCTCGTACTGTGCTTCGATGAGATGGACTAGTTTCTCTGGGACCCCTCGTCGTCTAAGAGCAGCCCAGATGTTTTCGTGGTTCAGTCGGTCAAATGCTTTTTCGAAATCAACGAACACCAGCAGAAGAGAGTCCTGGAATTCGTTGATTTGTTCCAGTATTATTCGTAGCGTTGTGATGTGGTCTACACATGATCGTCCGGATCGGAATCCAGCTTGTTGCCGTCGGAGTGTAGCGTCGATTTTCTCCTGGATCCTGTTCAGGATCACTTTGCAGAGTGCTTTGAGGGTTGTACAGATCAAAGTTATGCCAAAGGATGGGCTTCAAATGGTGAGTTGACAATCTGGAAGGAATGACAAACATAATTCTGGTCCTCACTCGCTCCTACCTCACGCCTCCACGAGTCATATGATCACAAATGACAGCCAGCTAAAAGTCTATACGCAGCTGGCGGCGAAGCCCGGGCAATGTTGTCAAACCGACAATAGCCAAGTGAGGAGGTGCCCCAATCCTAAGGCACCGTGACGATAGGATGTATGGCTGGAGGAAATCTCAGTCGCTAACGGAACCTGTGGGGCACCAGGGCGCACCCCACAGTATACAGGCCTTACTGTGTCATAGCAGGGCACTGACACGGCTGACCGTTACTTCCCTAGCAACTCGTGGGATCAAATATGTACACAAACAAACAAAATCAAAACAATACGAGTGCCGACTGCTCGTCTCAGCCGGAAACCATGGATACGAACGAAAGTGAACTCGTAGCACAGCTCTCAAACGAGTCTTTCACAGGAGTGCCATCCATTTCCTCCTCCGCTTTAGATTCGCCCGCGGAAGGAGATGACGAGAGCAATGACGATGGGGTTAATGTCACCATCAAGGAGATGCAAACGCCGATCAAACCGAAAAACCTTGATACACGGCAACTTAGTGGTGCGGCGAAGAGACGACTAAGAAAGCTCATCGCGAAAAACGTGCCATATGTAGAGGCAATGCGCCTAGTAACTACTGCGAAATCTACACCCCCTGCCAAAAGTGCAAAACGGGCCCGCAGTGGGGACAAGGATGCCTCATGTAGTGCGGAAAAGTCGAAGGCCAAAAGAGCTAAGGGGCCAAACGCCCCAACAAAACGACAAGACCCGAAAGAGCAAAAACAAACTCGGACACAGAACAAAACGTCAAATGGACGATCTTATGGGGCCAACCACCCAGTGAGATCGGGTGAAAACAAGAAAAGGCCTTCTTACAAAGAGTTAGCCAGTTCTGTTAGGGTAGGCATACTCGCTAAAAACTACCCGGTCACACAGTTGACGACGGAACAACTCAAAATGATACAGCAGGCGATAAAAAAGGCAGTTCTTGGCCAAAGGCTTGAGAGACTGAAACCGAAATTCGCACAATGCTCATTCAAATCTGGGTTCATGGTAGTGACTTGTCTTGACCAGGCCACATCGGACTGGCTAAAACAAGTCATACCATCAATGAAGCCGTGGACAGGTGTGTGGTAGATATGTTATGAGAATATAATTATGTGAAATGTCAATTGTTGAAATTACATTAATATATTCAGATATTATTTATTCAATATTATTCATTTGAGTTAAATGGCCGCATTTTATATCTAAGCTGATTGGTTCAGGTTAACAGTGTGAAATACAACTAACTCATTCGTGCAACTGGAGTGGTGTGTGAGAGAGAAAATATAGATGAATGAATGGATGAGAATGAACTGACTGAGTGGAGAAGATATGTGGATGAACGATGAAGGGATTCTAGATTCGGATTTTGATGGTGAAAGTACGAGTAATTTACGGATGGTTTTGTGTGGCCGGAAAAGAGTTAAGTGCAAATAGAGGAATAGGAAAAATCTTAAAAGGAAATAGTAGGAGAGTTGTTACGGTTACCACAAGGTGCAGAGCTAATGGCTGTCGGGGACAATCAAATTCCCAGATCAGAGATCCTGAAGGCTCATCTACCTGGAGCTGCCGAGGACGATATCGGTACAGTTCAGGCTACAATCGAAAGCCAAAACGAAGAGTTGAGCACCGAAAGCTGGAGATTTTACGATGTCCAAAAACGGAAAGAAGCTCTCGAAGCTGTAGACGAGATTTCAATGAAAGAGCTGGAGAAGAGAAATTTCGTGATCTACTACGGTTTTGGTTCCAGTAAAATCTGGAAAGTAAACCGGAGGATTGAAAGCAGGGTTGAAACAGGTAGCAACATCAAAAGAATTGCTCAACGACCTGGGCTGCCTAGACAGGGCCTTGTAAAGGACCAGTCGGCAATAGACCAGGTCAATTCCATAGAAGGAGAGTCGATAAGTAAAGGAGATACTGTGGCAACTCTCGATCTCAATGAACCGGAGTCAAAGGACCAGGGCCAATCTATGGACCAGGGACCAGACCCCGGGATCAGCGAGAAAGAGGTAGATAGCCTCAGTAAATCCTGTGCGAATCGTTTACCGGAAGGGACTGGCACGTTGGACTTGGGCCTTACCATGGAACAAGATCAACAAAAACCAGGCCCGAGTGGAAAGAGCAGTTCTAGAGATAAAGATACCTCTAACAAACCTGCAAGTATCAAATTCAAAGCTGCCAAAACAGCTCCAACAACCCAAAGCACATGGAGTAAACCGAGACGGGACAAACAAACATATGCAAATGGCAAAAAGCCGGTGTCTTGCCCCACCTCCCTGGGCAAAAAACCACAGAAAATGAACACCTTAAAGTGTGTTCAGGCGAATCTTCACCACGCTGTAGGAGCCTCGAGTACACTACTGAGAAGATTCGTCTCCGAAAACCTGGACCTTGCCTTTATCCAGGAACCTTGGATTAACAAGGGTAAGGTACAAGGGCTTTATACGCCTAATGGTAAGATTCTCTACGACGAACGAAGCGCTCACCCGAGGGCTGCTTTACTAGTTAACAAAAGAATTAAATTTACTCCCTTTTCAGAATTTATCGACGGAGACATCACGGCTATACGAATAGAAGTACCAACACCGAAAGGTAAGCACACGGTGAGTGTAGCTTCAGCGTATTTTCCCGGAGATAGCACCGATATACCCCCACCGATGGTAGTAGAATATATGAGAAAATGCCGGGCACTTAACCAGCAGTTTCTCATATGCTGCGACGCTAACGCACATCACACGCTGTGGGGAAGTACAGATATCAACACTAGAGGTGAGTCCTTATTAGAGTTTCTTTCACAAAACAATGTTGAAATTTGTAATGAGGGAAGCAAACCAACTGGGAGGTATCGGATGAAGAATCACTGTCTGATCACAGACATATTACATTCGATATAGTGGGAGGGGAAATAATCAGGGACGTTTATAGAGACCCCAGGAACACCAACTGGAGTCTCTACAAACACACACTTTAAGCTTGCAAACCTTTGTTGGATGTGAAAATACGAACAACAAAGCAGCTAGAGGAAGCTTCAAACTGTTTTACCAATAAAATCATATACGCCTTTGAAGCCAGCTGTCCACTGAAGGAACGTGTTTCTAATAGAAGAGTTCCCTGGTGGAACAGACAACTCGAAAAGTTAAGGAAAACAACAAGGAGACTTTTCAACAAAGCAAAAGCTGACTCAAACTGGGATGACTATCGTAAGTCCCTAACTGAGTACAACAAACACATTAGAAAAGCTAAAAGGAGTAGTTGGAGACACATGTGTGATACCATTCAATCTACGCCAGAAGCTGCCAGGCTCCAGAAAGTTCTATCTAAAGAACACTCAAATGGACTGGGTCAATTGAAGAAAAATAACGGGGAGTTCACTTCAGACCCGAAAGAAACGCTTCAATTACTGCTGAGTACTCATTTCCCAGAATCCATCGAAGGTCTAGAGATTAAGGACACTCCGGCTGAACAACACAATCGGAATGTCAGACGTGATGATGCTCTTCGCAAATCGCGCGCAATCTTTACACCGTCAATGGTTAACTGGGCAATAAGTACATTCGAGCCATTTAAAGCTGCTGGTGAAGATGGGATTGTACCAATCCAAATACAGCAAGCAAACCAAATGGTAACACCTGCCTTGGTTGAGATGTTCGTCGCCAGTATGACACTTTGTCATATTCCCACACAGTGGAGAAAGGTGCGTGTTATCTTTATCCCAAAACCAGGGAAAAAAGATAAAACCCAACCAAAGGTATTCAGACCTATCAGTCTGACATCCATTATCTTGAAAATAATGGAGAAGATACTTGACGAGCACATTAAATCGCAGTATCTTAGCTTAAGTAAACTGAACAATTTTCAGTTCGCTTACAAAAAAGGGATGTCTACGGTTACGGCCCTACATACCTTAACACAAAAACTAGAAAAGACCATTGAGGCAAAAGAAATAGCACTTGCTTCTTTTCTAGACATTGAAGGTGCATTCGACAACGCATCTCACAACTCAATCGAATCAGCTATGAAAAGACGAGGGTGCCACACAGCAATTGTTGACTGGACTAGTGCCATGCTAATAAATAGAACCATTTATGCAAGCTTGGGAGGACTTACAATCAGTGCCACTCCAACGAAGGGATGTCCCCAAGGTGGGGTTCTATCTCCGTTGTTGTGGTCACTGATCGTGGATGAGCTCCTAAACAAACTTGTATCTATGGGATTCGAAGTTATTGGCTTTGCAGATGACGTAGTTATAATAGTTCGGGGAAAATATGAGAACGTGTTGTCAAATAGAATGCAATCTGCGCTAAACTTCGCACTATTCTGGTGCAGGGAAGAGGGATTGAATATAAACCCTTCCAAAACTACTGTGATAGCATTCACTACGAGACGAAAAACTGCACTAAAACCTCTAACATTAGATGGGGAAGTGCTAAACTTCGAATCACAAGTGAAATATCTAGGAATCATACTAGACTCAAAACTATCATGGAACCCACAATTAGAGCATGTTATAGCCAAGGCTACAGCATCTCTGTGGGTCTGCCTCAAAGGAGTAGGGAAAAAATGGGGACTACGGCCGAAAATTATCCATTGGATATTTACAGCTATAATAAGACCCAAAATCTCTTATGCTTCTTTAGTATGGTGGACCAAAACTGTGCAAGCTACGGCCCGGAAGAAACCAGCGAAGCTTCAAAGAATAGCAACCCTAGCTATAACTGGCGCCATGCGAAGCACATCAAACGAGGCCCTTAATGCACTACTAAATATTCTGCCACTACATCAATTTATTGAACTAGAGGCAGAACGCAGTGCCTTGAGACTCTCCAAACATAAAACTCTCTATGAGGGGGATCTTACAGGACACTTAAAAATTCTGAAGATATTTAAAATAAACTCACTTATTGTAAAGAATGATGACTGGATGGAGCCCGTTTTCAACCTAGACATACCATACAATGTAACTATCAACGATAGGGACGTGTGGGAGTCAGGTGGGCCTGCGGTTCCTTCCGGATCGATAAAATTCTTTACTGATGGTTCAAAAATGGATAAAAGAACTGGGGCAGGGGTGTTCGGACCTAGACTCAGGATCTCAATTCCTATGGGAAACTGGCCAACAGTATTCCAAGCAGAAGTTCAAGCAATTCTAGAATGCACTTTAGCCTGTTTGAAAAGAGGGTACAGGTACACAAGTATCTATATATTCTCTGACAGTCAGGCCGCTCTCCGAGCACTAAGTACATTTACATGTTACTCCAAGCTAGTATGGGAGTGTATTGTTGCACTAAGAAACCTGGCCATACGAAACAGAGTATTTTTATTCTGGGTTCCAGGCCACTGCGGTATCCTAGGGAACGAAGAAGCAGACCAGCTAGCTAGGGAAGGGTCTCAGGGCCTGTTTATTGGACCTGAACCTTTCTGCGGAGTATCGAGGAGTGCCTTGAATATGGAACTCAAGAACTGGGAAAGCACCACTATTGTCTCCAACTGGAGAACAGCAGAGGGAGCAGCTCAGGCGAAAAGATTCATTGAACCAAGCGCACGACTCTCCAAAAACATGTTGAAACTAAGTAAGCACGAGTTAAGTACTTACACAGGTCTCTTGACCGGACATTGTCCATCAAAACAACATCTAAAACGGATAAACATTATTCAATACGATGACTGTCGGTTCTGCGGGTTCGAAAAAGAAACTGCAGAGCATCTTCTATGCAACTGCTGCGCCCTCCTAAATAGGAGAGAGCGTGTACTTGGGGCAAAGTTAATAAGCGCACAAGACATATGGTTGCATATCAGCCCTAAAAAGGTTATATCATACATCTTTGACTTAGACTTATTGATTTCGCCGCCTCCAAACGAATGGCCGTACGTAGTACCTTTTTTCAGCACCGCCTCCCACACAAGTACACCTGGAGATCACCGTATCTAACGCAATCACAGATCGACCACGTTTTGATCGACAGCCGGCACTTTTCGGACATCATCGACGTCAGATCCTGTCGGGGCGCCAACATCGAGTCGGACCATTATCTAGTGATGGTGAAGATGCGCCCAAAACTCTCCGTAGTGAACAACAAGCGAAACCGGCGCCCGCCTCGGTTAAACATCGCGCGACTGAAGCAACCTGAGGTCGCGGCAGACTACGCGCAATCGGTCGAAGCAGCGCTGCCGGCAGAGGGCGAGCTTGACGAAGCCCCTCTCGAGGACTGTTGGGATACCATCAAAACAGCCATCAACAGTGCGGCGGAGAACGTCATCGGTTATGTGGAGCGATCTCGACGGAACGACTGGTTCGACGAGGAGTGTAGGAGGGTGATGGACGAAGAAAATGCCGCGCGGGCGGCAGTAGTGCAAAGAGGCACCCGTCGAAATGTGGAAAATCACCGACAGCGGAAGAGGCAGCGAGTCCGACTTTTCCAGGAGAAAAAGCGCCGCCTGGAGGAGGAGGAGCTCCAGGAGCTGGAGCAGCTGCATCGTTCCCAAGAAACACGAAAGTTCTATCAGAAACTCAACGCATCCCGCAAAGGCTTCGTGCCGCAAGCCGAAATGTGCCGGGATAAGGACGGGGGTATCCTGACGGACAATCGTGAGGTGATCAAAAGGTGGAAGCAGCACTTCGATGAACACCTGAACGGCGCACATGCAGGAGATCAAGACGGTGGGGGAAGGTACATCGCCGGCGTAGCCAACGACGAAGAGGAGCCACTCCCAACGATGAGTGAAGTTAAGGAAGCCATTCGCCAGCTGAATAGAAACAAGTCGGCTGGGAAGGATGGCATCGCAGCTGAACTCATCAAAATGGGCCCGGACAGGTTGGCCGATTGCCTACATCGGTTGATAATCCGGATCTGGGACATAGAACAGCTACCGGAGGAGTGGAAGGAGGGGGTAATATGCCCCATCTACAAGAAGGGCGACAAATTGGACTGTGAGAACTACCGAGCGATCACTGTCCTCAATGCCGCCTACAAAGTGTTGTCCCGAATCCTACTCCGCCGCCTAACGCCACAAGCAAACAGATTCGTGGGAAGTCATCAGGCCGGCTTCATGGAGGGACGGTCTACGACGGACCAGATATTCACATTGCGGCAAATCCTCCAAAAATGCCGTGAACACCAAGTCCCTACGCATCATCTATTCATCGACTTCAAAGCCGCATACGACACGATCGACCGTAACGAGCTATGGAAAATCATGGACGAGAACGGCTTTTCCGGGAAGCTGATCAGACTGATCAAGGCGACGATGGATGGAACGCAGTGCTGTGTGCGGATTTCGGGTGAATTGTCGAGTTCATTCGAATCGCGCAGGGGGCTTCGACAAGGTGATGGTCTATCCTGCATGATGTTCAACGTGGCGCTAGAAGGTGTTATTCGACGAGCGGTGGGCGAAATGCGGGGCACGATTTTCAACAGATCCAGTCAACTTATCTGCTTTGCCGATGACATTGATATAGTCGGCAGATCATCTGCGGCGGTGGAGGAGATCTACCGCAAACTGAAACGCGAAGCAGGAAGGATTGGGTTGATGATTAATACGTCCAAGACGAAGTACATGCTGACCTGCGGATCCGAGACCGACCGAACCCGCTTGTCCAGTAATAACAAGGTCACGATCGACGGCGACGAGCTGGAGATAGTCGAAGACTTTGTCTATCTCGGTTCACTGGTGACCGCAGACAATGACACCAGCCGTGAGATCCGGAGGCGAATTATCAGCGGAAGTCGTGCCTACTATGGACTCCACAAGCAACTGCGGTCGAGAAGACTTAGCCCTCGCACGAAGTGTAACCTGTATATGACGCTCATTAGATCGGTTGTTCTCTACGGGCACGAGACATGGATATTGCTCGAGGAGGACCTGCGTACACTCGGAGTATTCGAGCGACGAGTGTTAAGAACCATCTTTGGCGGCGTACAGGAGAACGGAGTGTGGAGGCGAAGGATGAACCACGAGCTCGCGCGCCTCTATGGCGAACCCAGTATCCAGAAGGTGGTGAAGGCTGGCCGGATACGCTGGGCGGGACATGTTGCGAGAATGCCGGACGACTGTCCTGCAAAACAGGTGTTCGCTACGAATCCGGTAGGAACAAGACGAGCGGGGGCGCAACGAGCGAGGTGGTTAGACCAAGTGGAGCGTGATCTGGCGAACGTGGGGTGCCCGAGAAATTGGAGAACGGTTGCTATGAACCGAGTGAATTTTAGGAATTATGTTCGTCAAGTTATGTCGTGAGACGGAATACTATGTAAATAAAATAAAATAACATACATCTTTGATATCATACCCGATTGGGATAAAATGCTTAATCAGCAATCAACTGTCACTTCAACCCATAGTGCAGGTGAGCCTGATAGCATACAGTAACGCGGGGTAATTACCACAATAGATCAATTACTGGTCGCAGTGGGCTCTCCCCTACAAGGAAAAAAAAAAAAGTTATGCCACGCCAGTTACCGCACTCTGTTAGGTCTCCTTTCTTTGGGACCTTTACGAGGATACCCTGCATCCAGTCGGCCGGGAATGTTGCAGTATCCCAAATGTCAGCGAAAAGACGGTGCAACATATGTGCTGATAGGGCAGGGTCGGCTTTGAGCATTTCAGCAGGAATGCAATCGATTCCAGGCGCTTTGTTGGATTTCATGTCCTTGATAGCCGCTTCTATTTCAGCCAGCGAAGGCGCTTCCGAGTTGACGCCATTAATGCGACTTACTGTGGGCGCCTCGAGCTGCGGGTTCTGTTGGCCATTGTTATTTGCAACTCGGAAAACGCTTGAGCTGATCTGTTCGGTCTGTCAGCAGCTGACCTGCTCGGTTTTTCAGCGGCATTCTTGCATTAGTCCTTGCACCACTAAGGCGGCGAGAAATATCATATAATAATCGGATATCTTCAATGGCGGCGGCTCTTTCTCCCTTTTCGGCTAGGGAATTTGTCCAGGCTCTCTTGTCTCGTCTACAAGCTCGTTTAACTGCCTTTTCCAGCTCCGCATATTGTAAGAGGGCGGCTGCTTTGGCTGACCCGGTACATGCCTGCTCAATTCCGACTTTCGCCTTTCTCCGATCATCGATCATCCTCCAGTTTTCATCCGACATCCATTCACTTCGTCTTCCACAAACTTTACCGAGAGTACCATGGCTCGTCGTGATAAAGGCATTCTTGATTCCACACCACTGTTCTTCGACTGTTCCGTCTGTCGGCAGCTCCGAGGCTCGGGATTCTAGCTGTTCAACGTATGCCCTTTTCACCTCTGGATTCTCCAACCGGCGGACGTCGTATCGACACCCGACTTTCTCCTCGCGCCGTTAGACACGCGCAACTCTCAGTCGTATCTCGCCAAGGACGAGGTGATGGTCAGATGCAATGTCTGCCCTTCGTTTGTTGCGGACATCAAGAAGGCTCCTTCTCCATTTTCGGCTGATGCAGATGTGGTCAATTTGATTTTCTGTTCGACCAACTCGGGATACTCATCTGTCCTAGACCATGGCGCCCCATGATGCGCTCAAAGTCCTGATTATCGGAGCCAATCTTTGCGTTGAAGTCGCCTAAGTGGATTTGAATGTCACCCTTCGGAATTATCTCAACCACGCTGTTCAATTGACTGTAAAACTGCTCTTTCTCCTGCAAATCGGCAAAATCAGTTGGCGCATAACACTGGGCCATTGTAAGGTTTCTAACCCGTGTTCTGAATCTGGCTACGATTATTCTTTCGTTGATCGGTTCCCATCTTAAAAGGGCCGCATGAGCCTGTGGGCGTAACAGGAAACCAACTCCTTTCAACAAAAAACTAAAATTTTAAAAAGTTTTATCTCATGATCCGTTCTCGAGTGTCAATATGACACTCTTGGAAATTTGGTAGTTTATATCTTAGTTCATGCGCATTCTTTAATTTTGAGTCATTACCTTTTTTCGTGTACGCCCAGACAAAAAAAAAACTCCCCAATCAGACATAGAGTTGTTTTTGACATTTCTCACGCACATTAACTGGCGTCTCACTGGCGTGTACGGACGAGAACGGGATAATTAACCTCCAAAAATTCCAGTGCAAAAATCGAGCAGCCGGCCGACGAACACGGTCGTTTTTGAGGTTAATGTTCCCAAAATGAAAAAGTGTTAGTGAAACGCCCTGAATTGCGACACGAATACTACTAGCGGCAAATAGGACTATTGAGTGGCAATTTGACACTCCTCGCTTGATTCCACTATATCTCTATTGAGACCGTCAACTGCGGCTATATTATGGTATTCACTCTATACACTACTAACATTTAGTCTTTTTATTCTAATTTAGTCCTTATACTGATTTATTCTTAGGGAAAGAGCATTTTTGGTACCACTGACTGATTTTGGAAGACTCAGGCGTCTTAAATTCAAAACATTTGTCAGATTTTGTCTATTGCTTGGTCTTTTGGTGATATGGCGTTAAAAATTTCTAAATTTATTAGTTTTGGGTAAAGTAGATCTTTGATGACTTATAAACTAATTATAAAATGTTGGTTTCCGTCTGTTGGAAACCCTGTGTGTAACATGCAAAAGTTCGGTTATACTGCAGGGTCGCTTACTGCGGGATAATAAGCTCAGGGGTGTCCACATATAGAAAATAGAATAGGAACACACAAACGCACCATAACTCACACTAATAAACCGAAATGAAAACTTAAAGCTGATTTAGCTGAACGCTGCCTTAAAAAATCTATAAATTGGAATAGAATAAGAATAGTAAAAAATTATGAAAAATTTAATTTCTTTTTTTCTCAGAAATCAAAATGACTCGCAATATTTGAAAATGTTGATTATTGGATTAAGTTTTTGCAAAATATTAAGTTTCATAGCAAGTTTTATTCAAACAACTTCGAGATATGATCTATTCACGTCTTGAACTGCTATAATCATTATTTCAACATAATCTCTACTAAAATTATTTTAAAAAAATACAAACATTGAGGACTTTATATCATATCCGATTTGAACTGACTTCAAACGCCATTTTATACGATCTTTTCAATGAAATCCCAAATCGCCAAAATTGCAAACGACTTAAATTATTCTTTCTGACACGATTTCATGTTTGTTAGCAAAACTTTATCCACACAGCTGATCGATGCACAACCAGCTGTTGAGATCTGTATTAGGCAATCGTCAAAGTGATCAGACTTCCGGAGTAACAATTAAAGTTTTATTCCAACCTTAACAGTTCGCTCAAGACTATTTCCTAAAGCTACTTTATAAGCCAAAGCCAACATATGGCCAAAAAGGCCCTGTTTTGTTAACGTTTTTAAAGCTGATTCTATACGCTATAATAAAACATCCAACAGAATAGTTTTATTCGACCTTACAGACATAGCCTTAAGAAACCTTTCAGAGCTCTCCTAAGACTATCCTCAGTTCTTTTAAAATTACGTCAAGGAAACGGATAGGAATTTTAGTATGGGAGCTGTGAAATTTAATATATTCTCTACTGTGGGAGCTTTTTGTTCCGTTTTTTCTCGTGTTATCACTTACTCTCCCAAGCGTTTGATGATTGGTGAAGATTGCATTTAAATTATTTTAAAAATATTTTAATTTTTTTTTTTAAGAGCAGGGAAAAGCCCCTGGGAGTTGGCTTCCTATAGGTACCATTCTCCCAAAGGCATAAAACCTCCTCACTATTTATTCATTTTTTTTACGCATCTTTTCAAAGTTATTTACAAAATTCAAATTTAACATAATTTCTTTGCTTCACTATTATACAGTTTTTTTTCGGCTGTGATGACTTTGTGGAGGAGGTTGGTGGCGGGGGTTTTGTGGCGGGTGGTGGCTGGTGGCTAGTGGAGACGGAATATAAAAGCAGAATGGTATTGTGGCGATTAGTGGCAGATATATACTATGTGAGGAATTTGACTTTCTCAGGCCCCCAGTGAGATTACTCTCTGTTAAGGGGGCTTTTTAGGACTTGCTGGTCACATGTTTCACGACTTAGTTAGTTTTGATTCTAATTTATGCTATATAGTTTGTTAGGTTGGCTTTAAGGTAGGCTTTGACTTGACGTTTAAAGCTGGCCTTGTTTTGTTACTAGCTTTAAATATGGTGGAAGGTTATTGTATTTCATCTTGCTGAAATACTCCGGGGATCTCTTCATCTTCTCGGTATTTGCTCTTCTATGCGTTAGATTTCCTCTCGATTTGAATTTCTAATATGTCTTAGCTTGAAATTTCCTGCAACCTCAGATTTCTGGTGAAATATATACGAAATAGCATCAAAACATATGCGCGCCTCAAAGAAAATCAAGGTTGACACAATTTTAAGATTTTTTTTAATTAAAAAATAATAATTTAAGTAGCATTTGGTCGCGATTCGACCAGACCTAACTGAACGCCATAAACTTGATTTCGAGAAAATCGAGTTCGAAGTTCACGGCCCTACCAATTGATACCATTTCATCAGATATCTTATTTAATCATTTAACCATCACATTTAGACTCTTATAAAGCCATCGAGGTTATACTGGTCGATTTCTGATTACACATCAAGCAGAAAACTTAACTTTAATAGCATTATGTTTGCACCCAGTTCACTCTGGTCGAACAAAAAAGTTTAATAAATTGTCATGCACCATCATTTGACTGGGCAATTTGTTCTAAACGTTTCGCACTTTTGAAAAGCGGAATATCGGTGATTTTAACTTACCGGTTGCGTTCTGAACGACAGTAAGCAATAAAATAAAGCTTCTTTTATCGTTAAATGTCAAAAATCCTAACATTCCCTTAAGTAAATTGGAAAACAAAATTCAAGGGATTCGGTTCAGTCTGGCTGAACGAGATTTTAATAAATGTTAACAATCCGCAACATGAAGTTTTTAGCTACGGGAACGTTTCTTACCATTTAATTTATTAGATATTAGTTCCTGACAAACCGAAGAGCTGTTTTGAAAAGAAAAAAACCAACAAACATAAGCTTATTTCGCACAAAATCAGTTTCATGACCCAAACATGCTTTTCATCTTCACCTCATAGCTGGCTCTCAGTTCACTTTGGCGCAACGCATTTTTGCCATTTCGACTGTCTGCAACATTGAAATTTTCTAATAAAATCAGTAAAAATATTAAAAATGTTCTGATTTTCATTGGATAGGTAGTTTACCATGTTTCGCATCCGTTGCAATAGATAACTCAATTTTTTTCAAATTGACGATCAGTTCGGTCTGGTCGAATTGCGACCATTTAATGTTGAACATCTTAAAGCAGTTGTAAAACAGTTTTAAAATTGTTTTTTGCTGGTTTGAAAAATGTTGTAAAAAACAATTTCAACAATCAGTTTTAAAATGGTTTTAAGAGACCTTGAATCACAGCTTCGTTTGACGTTTCTCTAAATGGAATTATGCTTATGATGGATTTATCCATTTTTGAGAAAGATAAGTTTGTCGCAATAAATGAGAACATTTCGATTTGTTGCTTGGCAAAAGGCATTCATGAAACTTTTTGTGTTGTTTCCTTATGACTATGATATGAGGATGGTCAATTAACTTTAAATAACAAGTAGGTATTGATATCGAATAATCTCGGATTGTTTAGGAAGAGATCATCTTCTGTAATCAAAAGCCTGGCCTCAAAGCTTAATAATAACCCGTATAATTGAGGATTATAACCAAACGATTTCTTAAATCGTCAAACGACGATTTGATGAAGCGCAATAACACGTTTAGCCAACGATTATAGAAATTGTAAAATACATTGTCTGAATCGTGAATTCCGAAATAATTGTATTTTGAATATGTAGTTAGGTTATGTAACTGTTAAAAACTGTAAAAACAGTTGTATGGGAAAACTTTTCTGCAAACAGTATGCTAAAGATTTAGGTAACGATATTATTAATAGTATGCAACATATAAAACTACTAGCTGATTTTACCCGGCCTTGCTCGGGTTCATTTAAAATATAAATCAAAATGAGTCGTTGACTTCTAGAAATTATAGAAGCTTGTATTCATAATAATAAAAAATTTGACCTATGTGTGGTCAAGTTAACTTTGTAAATTTTGTAAATCTTTTTAAAGCTTTGATTGAGATTATTAACTGCGTTTATCGTTTTCATAATATTGAAAAACTCATAGTTATGAGGTGACAATTTCCTATGTATGCTTATTCATCCTATCACGAAAAACATGTTAACCCACCCTTTTTTTATGGAGATTTAATAGATTTGGCCTTATTTTTTATCTTTAAATATTCTTATTTAATTTTTGGCATTTCGGCGAGTTGTGAAAATTCAAGGTAGAATATTTAGAAAGAACATGAAAGTATTATAGGTGGAAAGATCAAAGCTAGAGCGCTTTGGGTAGAAGAAATTGAATAGTTGGTGAAAATGTGAGCAGGGCTTTTGTTGTGTGAACAGCTTTTGAACTACTTGCGTGATTCTTTGCCGCGCGCCGTTTCAATGTTGATAGGAAGCGATGAAGAAACCCATCGCATTCCTACCCACATTGAAACACGGACGGGTCGAACACATGAATCACTTGGCTAAAGAAGGGGGGAAATGGGATAACAAAAAATTACAACACAATTCACCACGATGCATTTTGGCAAAAAAGTAAGGCATCGGATGGATAATATGCGAAAACAAAAGTAGCAACCATCCGATGTACCTAAAAAAGTAGCACGCATCGATAGAATTGGCTTAGCAATAGAACAGCACATGTGAGCGCTGCTTGGGTGATTTTTTGCCCGGTCGGACACAATCTCACATGTGTTCGACCCGTCCGTGTTTCAATGTGGGTAGGAATGCGATGGGTTTCTTCATCGCTTCCTATCAACATTGAAACGGCGCGCGGCAAAGAATCACGCAAGTAGTTCAAAAGCTGTTCACACAACAAAAGCCCTGCTCACATTTTCACCAACTATTCAATTTCTTCTACCCAAAGCACTCTAGCTTTGATCTTTCCACCTATAATACTTTCATGTTCTTTCTAAATATTCTACCTTGAATTTTCACAACTCGCCGAAATGCCAAAAATTAAATAAGAATATATCCCAGCGGCGATTAAAATAAGATAACATCTTTAAATATTAAAACTGTTATTTTTTATCTTTCCCGTTTCCCATCTAATGAAAATCTTTACTGGAGTTTATACTACATTCAAGATAGATGATCTCCCCGTACAATAGTATATTCACGTTTGATTTACTAAGAAATTTCTAAATAGACTTCTGAAACTTGTTGAAGACTCACTTTGAATGTCTCCAATTGTATGTGTCCTTTTTTCGCAGTTTAATTTCACACTGTTTTATGATCAAATCATCTAGGAACCAAAATCGTTCATATTACTTTCAAAGGTGATGGGAAATATTAGAGAAACATGAGATATCAAAGAAAGTAAGAACATAAGCCGTAAATATAATAATATTTTCGATAAACATTCAACGGCTCACCGTAAAGAACTTGAACTCGCAATTTCCGCTTGTCTGCACTTCTGTAATCATGTTCAGATGAAGATGAAGATGTACCAAGACAAATTCAAAACATAAGATTTCATTTGATAATGGTATGAAAAACCTGAGATATTTTTCAATTTGTCTATTCTTGGACACAATTATCCCATTCATTATTGAAAAGACTTGAAGAGTTGTCAATTTAACATCTCTTAGGTATCATTCGATTTAGGTTTTTTTTAAATGAATTTTTACCAATGAAATTGAATGGTATATTTAAATCTAAAACCTCAGATGTTATTACATAAAGTTTCATGCGTTGGATTTGTTTTCTTTTTCAGATAATGCATGTACAATTTTTTACCCCCCATTTACATTCCTTGACGGCTATCAAAGCTATGAATTCGCAGTCTTCAGCTTATAACTCTGAATTTGAAAACTTTTTCTTTCTCTATGAGGATTTCCAATAATATGAAAATAGATGGTTTTAGACCCTGGAATTTATAAAAAAAAAACGGTCATTAGTTTTCAGCATTCCGTTCAAATGGCTATTCAGCAGAAGAAGTCAATTCATTATGAAGATGAATCATTGCATTGACATTACATACTGCGTATTCTTGTAGACTCTCAATACCCTCCAGGAGCAGTAAACACCACTTTGAAAACCACTGTTTTCATCAATATATTCGTAACATGCGAGTAGTATTTTTTCATCCATAATGTAGGCTCATAATTTCATCCAAGAACCACGTGCTTGTGACCCGTGCTACGAACAGTAGAAAGAAAAAAGCCCGCCAAAAATTTCGCAATGAATTTTTCTATCATCAGCACTGCCGTTGGACGCATAATTGTCACATGTGACATTTCGACGTTTTGGACTTTTTGATGCCAATCGCGATAATTTGATACGTATTATTGAAATTCTTTGTCGAAACATAATGTTTATTCTAGAAATATCGAGAAAAATTCAAAGTCAATTTGTCACAATGTGACAAATGGACGCATAACTGTCACATTAAGACGATTGGACGCATATTTGTCACACTCAATAAATGAATGTATTATAACTTCGGAACGTCTGAATAGATTTCCACCAAACTTGGCATACGTGTCCTTGATAGTCGGGAGGGGATCATGGAAATATAAAGAGGGGGAAGGGTCACTGTTTTCGCGACATCCCAGTATGTGCAAGAAAAACTCTGCAAACTGCTTCGGGTTCGTTGCTGGCGCTTCGCTTGGAAGAGTGCATGCAAACGAAACCCACTTCACAACATTAGTCAAATATTACTCTTCCGGCGCCGTGGAACTGTAATACAAAATTGTCCAGGATGGTCATAAGTGATTGTCGGTGGTTTTAGAAGACCATTTCTTCTTTGGTTTTACTTTGAGTTTTTATTTTGACGCACCTTGCAAAATACCGGAGATGTCTGTTTTTTAATGTTTACAAACTATTCCGCCAGAGTTACTTCATCCGGAACTTGTTCCAGGACCGTATTCACTTTAAACGGATTGATTGTCCTCTTCTGGTATCGCTTCTATCGCGGTTGCGACGTTTTCAGCACGGCAGCTGACAGTTTCTTGAAGAAATGTTGCTTCCTGTACAGTGAGTGAACTGCCGCAAATTGCTCCCTGTGCCGTTTAAGTGATCGGACACGTTAAACACTTCATGTTTGTCACCAAATAATGTACGCTTTCGAATAATCCGATTCAGACCTGGTTTTTTCAATTTAAGCTTCCTTTTACGAATAAAACACAAGAGCCACGCACGAAATTCCAAACCAAACAACTACTGAGAAAATGTTCGTGGTGTGACAAATATGCGTCCATTTTTCGACTAAAGCTTAGTTCTTTTAGAAATGGGACACTTTCATTTGCTAATAGCTCGTTAACTAGTTATTTGATATTGAAAATTTTGACAGCATTTTGTTGCCTGTAAAAAGTACTATCCGACCTATTTTTTTCAAAATTTAAAATTTACGCGTCTTTGAGATATGTACGATGCAAGAGAAAAAGAAAAAAATAATTTTGCACAGTTTCCTTGAAAATACGTCATTATCAAATTGATAGCTGACAAAACCGTTGATTATTCAAAGAATTACTGAGTTCTTGTGGTGGATAAGTATGCAAACACTGTCAATAATGTCCACAAAGTTCAAATCAAGCATTGGAGAGAAGCACATGATCGGCAACAACGGTTAAGGATCATAAAGGAAGTCAAGTCTCATACCAGCATTTTTAATTTTCAATAAACGAAAAATTAAGGGTAGATCGCTGAAATGTCCAAAACAATTTTCTCCGATAAGCTGAAAGTGTTGCCTAGTGATGACTCATTGAAATCCAGCCTCAAACAACCATTTTTTGATAGTTCCAAAGCTCTTAAGCTGTAAAACCGGTACCGAAAAAAAAACGTTCAAAAATGTGGTCAAAAATAATCAAATTTGTTCATTTCGAAACAACTGTATTTACTAAAATGCTTCCAGTTTCCAGTTTCCAGAGAAGTATTGGACCAAAAAGTATCAGAAATTGAAGAAGGAGGGTGAAGCCACCTAAAATATAGATTTTTCGAAGTGTAAGTTGGAGAAACTGATCAATACCATGACTGAAAAAAGTGTGCGCCGGCCAATGGGAGAAAGCAAGAATAAAGTAGAAATTTCTTTAACAAAAAACGGTAAATATTTTTTTTCAAATTTTTTCATGAAAGATCATAACATTACCTTATTTTTCTTCATAGAAAGTATTTCGTTCAACCGAATGGTTTTTTAGATACAGGCATTCGTAACTGTCCCATTTCTAAAAGAACTAAGCTTTATTCATAGAATTTCGCGACATAAATGTCACACAAGGATTTTCATTGAAAAAACAGTTCATTTTTAAAGAATTATATCGAGGCTCGTGTGATAGGAGTATACTTTAGAGATCTACGGAATTGAAGTCAACAAAAGTTGCGAAACTGTGCGATAACAGCAAAATGTTTTGGTGAAACTTTAATTGCGTTTTTCTCGCTTTGCCTTTTTGTAACATGTG
Source organism: Uranotaenia lowii (assembly GCF_029784155.1). Taxonomy (NCBI): domain Eukaryota; kingdom Metazoa; phylum Arthropoda; class Insecta; order Diptera; family Culicidae; genus Uranotaenia; species Uranotaenia lowii. The sequence goes on along the minus strand of NC_073693.1, from coordinate 228,129,802 downwards.
ACAATTATGCTTCCAACGGCAGAGCAGGCTTTGATTAGCTATCCAGTACACGTGAACTCTGGATGGTCGTTTGCGTTTCTAATGCCCATCCCTTGGTGATGGTGAAAACAAACCCGACAAGGGAAACGAAAATCGGTTGGCAAAATGGGTGCCATGACTTTTGGTTCGTGTGAATAAAAACGAAAGTTGTATGGGAGGGTCCCTTTTCTCAGGAGGGAGGGGCTCAAAACTATTGCTAAAACCTCACCATGGTCCAAACACATAACTGTGCCAAATTTCACGCTGATTGGTTAAGCGGTGTGGATTTGTATAAGGTGCATACAAACAAACAAACATATATAGTCCAACTCATCTTTATATATTAGATAATGGTTTATGTTGCTATTGGAAGCGATAAAACGATGTTATAAAACGTGCTTCGGATGTTTTGCTTACGATAATCAGAACTACTGAATATTTATATCATCTGAAACTTGTTAAGGCTGATGAAAGTATAGAATGAGCTTTTTCTCTTGTTCTCGGCGTACTTGTAAATTAATTGTCTTATACATTTATTTTTATTGATTCTAAAAAAAACGTTTATTCACAGTGTGCTTTTATTCGAACCCTAAGAATTGATATGCGATTAGCGGTTGTTTTGAAGTTTGAATGCGGATACAACAAAGTTGTTTTGTATTTTTCAGATAAATTTAGCTGCATTAATTTATATCATTTTGATAGCACGTTTTTCTCAATTTTGAGTGATAATCCTCTCAAAACAGGTTATGCTATCTCAAAAAGAGGTAAAAAAGTTTAAGCGTGTATACGTTCTTCTCGATTGTCAAATCATCTGTCACCTAGTTTTATCATGCCTTCATCCAATGTTCCAATAAAACAGTTTTTCAACTTGGCTTGAACGCTAGTTTTAAAAGCGCATTGAGCACATTTTTAAAACTGCGGTACCAAAGCTCTAATAAAAACAGGAAAGTATGTGTTTTATTGAATCTTTAGCAATACTTTTGAAACTTTTTTACAACACTCTTAAGGTAGTGTTTTATTCAAGTTTTAGCAAAACTTTCAGGGCTTTTTTAAAACACACGATTAATGAAGCATTTCTTATGTTACAATAAAACCGTTTTAAAAATTGGATGCCATCGAAAAGTCTTCGAAAACAATGTTAAAACTCAAAAAAGCCAATTGGCTTGATCTGTATTACTTGGGTTTACTCCGTATCACCAATTAAAGTTTAAGGCAAAACGTTTGAAGACGAATAAAAAGTTTTTTAAAGTTCAATCCGCGCTTCTCAGATCCATTCAAAAGGTGTTAAATTATGTGGCTTCAAACTGCAACGGATGCATTGCACAGAAACAATTATAGTAAATCATACAATACAGAATCGATATATGAGGGGTACTAGAACATCTTTTTATGTTTTCTCTATTATCTTAATATACGTTTTTCTGTATGTTGGTAATCCACCATGGGTGCACGGATTCACCGCAGTTTCTGCCAAAGTATGGGTTCACATACATTCCTTAGATTATTAGGTTCGACAAATCTCCAATGCAGCGCGCCACCATACCCGGACCCCATGGCTTCGTATGAACTGTTATGTGGTGAATGTATTGCGTGTGTTGATGTAGGTATATTTTGGAAGAACGAATCAATCAGGTGGGCTAGTTTACTTACAGGTATTCCGGCATCCGTGTATATACCTGGCCAGCTGGCAACTGATTGAACATTCCAATTATATAGTCAGTTATATAATGAAACACATCTTACCTGTCGGCCCGCTTATGGGATTCGAACCCAAAAGTTTTTCTTGCCGATACCAGGAATCGAACCCAGTACGCCTGGCGTACCAATACCAGACTCGCGCCAGCCTATCCACTAGGCCACATCGGCGCTATTATCTTAATATACGTTTTTCTCTTCAAATACCTGTCGTTTTTTAATTAACCTTTGTAAAGCTTGAAGGTTAATTTGAAAAAAAATACGGGAAAATTCTTAGGAACTGATATTTTACATCAGGTTTGTCGAAAATTTGCAAACTTTGAAGGAATTTCGTAAATTTTCTTTTCTTGAAAAAGACATAAGAACTTTCTATACATAATATATTGTATTTTCAAGACTTATTTTCAAAATTTTGTTTTGGACTGAAAGATTAAATTGAATTTCAGTATATTTTACATCAGGGACCTCGTTAAAGTACCATCAAGTAGCCATTCACCGCCCAGTCACCATTTACCGCCCAAAATTACCCTTTTATGTGTATTTCGTAAAAAAAAAGAGATGTGTTTCCAAAAATAAGACCTCTATTCTGTGTTGGTATCAATTTTCGACCATTTCACTGAAAAAACATCATTTAATTATGCTAACGATAGCCAGAAATTTGGTTTCTCGTTTCCGGTCAAATTATTAAATTCGACGTTTATTAGTGAACTGAGCATTAATGTGCTCCTGGTGCAAACGATAGTTTTATTTTTGTAGAATAGATTTGCATCGGAAAATTTTCGATTTTTCCAATAGTTGTTGTTTTTTGGAGCGTTTAGTGTTGGGCGGTAATTAGTATATAAACAAACGTGTTTGTTCCTAATGACCGGTCATTCACAATCTCTTTGTTTTTAACGCATATAATGTGTCAAATGTGTGAATTTTAAGTAGCATTTAGTTGGATTATGTTAGAAAATTATGTTTTATCGCTGAAAGTAACCGGTAACTTGAGACTGTTTGCCAGGAATCATGATTTTGTCAGTCAACGCACTTTGTTAAAATTTGAACATAATTTGCGGGAAAAATTTCACAAAATGTTTTCTCTCTCAAGATCCAAAATTTGGCTTTGAAAAATACTAAAAATAACTGTTTCCGTGTTGTTAGATAGTTTTTCCTTAAGAAAACATTATCGGTAGCGGAAAAAGTCGAGTGGGCGATAGTAGGGCCAGTTGAACACCCCCAAGTTTAGTTAATTATTTTGAAAAGCGTACATTTTTCGCATTCCACTAAATTTTTTATGGAAAGTAGAGCAGTTTTGAGATGCATTGGTATAGAAGGCGAATAAAAATCTGCCATCGTTTTTTATTACACATGTTTGAAGTTGAAAAATCACTTAACTGGGCGGTAGATGGTGACATGATGGTATTTTGATTCATGGAACACATGCTCGCTCACGCATCACCTCCATCAGCGCTAATGTGATGACCACTGCACCATTGCAATGCGTGGACTTTTCCATTCGATTCGCTAAAGAGCGACTATTTACTGAATTGTAACCCCAACGGCCGATAATGACGACTACAATAACAATAATGTTGATGGTGATAATATAAACAACATTAAAATACACAAATAACAACAGGAAAAATAATTGCACTCAACTAGACGCAAAAACGTTGCCGCGTAATAAATTGGCCCAAAACGATCTGTTTCCCGGTTCGACACCTGCCCACGATATTTTATGCGCAATTTATGGAGAAATTTTCCATTCCGATTCTCGCTCCACGGTACGGCAGATGCAGATGGAGTTTAAAATCACCTCTACTGGACAACACATGGAGAGAGAAAAGAGGAGGTGTTAATGAAGCCATTATCCAGTGCAAATATTGTCTTCCGGAGCCAAAATTTACAGATTGTACGCTATTTAATCTCAAAGTGGAAAATAATTGTGTCACGTGTTTACAATCAACATTACTTTGTGCAAAATCAATTTCAAATTATCCTTGAGATTGAGATCAAAGGCGAAATGATTGGATCACATCAGGAAGATAATAGTTTTTCGAAAAAAAAAACCATATACTGAGTTAAATGGATCAATTGGAACTTTACCTTGGCCAACGCTGGGTGAAATTTCGAGAATCAGCCTGATTATTCCTTTTAAATAATGAATAGATTTTTTTTCATACTCGGAATCAAATTCAATAATCTCGAAAATGCAATATCAACTTGACAATGGTAAAGACACTATTGGACATAAATAGATAGTGAAACAAAAACGGAAAAAAAATGAAATTTGCCTTTGTGTTTGTAGGAGATACACAGGATGTTTTCTTGACTATAGTGCATATTTTATTCTTAAATTTAATTTTCTCAGTTAAGACATAATTTTTACACATAACGTTTACAACATTACGTCAGATGGAACAATAAGGAGTCTTGCCGGTCATACACCTTTGCTACCGTATCTATTTTTTTTCCTCGAAAATCGTATCTTCTGACGATCTTGGAAGGAAATGTGTGAAACTACGTCAAGATTGAGAAAAACAAAGCAATCCTCACATGTTTGTAAGTTAGAGTTCAAAAACTGGATTTGACAAATGGTTATGATAAAAAATCCGCCATGTTTGCAAATTTGTTTTTCCGCGCAGGATTCATGTGAGAAAACAACCTTGGTCTACTCTCTGCGATTAGCAGTGCAACCAGATTGCTAAAAATCAGTTGGTTCATTTGGAAAAATTTGCCAATGGTAGAAGTAGCAAATATTGTCGCTGGCAACGGTTTGCATGCATGGAGAGTAAAAATTGCGCTCTCTCGCGTATTTTCAGGATGTACGAATAAAGTTTTGAATATCGTACAATTTTTAAAAATTTTTTTTTTCAAATTTCCTTGTACAAGGTCTCATTTTTTCTCGATTCTTTTATTTGACGATTTCGAATCAAGTTTTGTTAGGCCTGTTTGTTATCAAACAGTTGAGCCTAACCTAACCTACATTTTTATCGAAAAAGCAAGACAAAATACTAAACAACTCACGATATTTGAATTTTATTAAAAAACTAACTGACCCGGCAAACTTTGTTAAGCCTGTAATTTTTGAGTATTTTTTATATTTTAGCACTGTTCCTTAGTCAGCCTTCCTTTTAAGTGTATAAAAGCTAGTGGATACCTTTGTATCAGAAAAAAAATCCAGAATTATGATTTGTTATTCGAATTTCATTATTTTAAGTTCATTCAAAATTCCGCTAATGGAATGGAAAATATATAAATTTATATTCAAAACCGGCAGTTCATGACACAAAAACGCTCATACGATTTGCTCTAATAAGTTCGCAGACTTTTGTTTAGCGAACTTATTTTCTTGTTGAGGTAGCGTATAATAAAGTTCTGCTAATGATCAGTTCCGGTAACTTGAGAACGCTTAATCTATCAAGTTTCAATTTTGTTTAGCCATCATTACTATTCAAAAACTCCTATCTGATAAAGTATTTTAAAAATGTTGAAGATGATTTCAACAGAAAATGGATCTTTTTTGCTGGAGTCGTCATAAATAGAGTTGTATTTTCGATTTGTGTTAACCTCTGTATTTAAATACATCACAGTTCTCTTTAAACATAGTCGTCAGAATAGAAAAATTATAAAATGGACCCGAAACATGTGAGAATAATGAATATAACATAAATTTTAAATTTTTTTAAAATTATTTAAAATGTCTTTTTTTTCGGAATTTGCACTAAATACACTAATTGAATCTTATTGTGAATTAACAGAGCTGAGTTTGACAAATATTTAACAATTCAGAAAAAGTTACTATTCATTTCATTTTACAGCAACACTTTTCTAATCAATATAATGATTGAAAATGTCTTCGAAATTTGTGTCATTATTAGCTTTTTTTCAATTTTCAGTTAGGGATTTGCAAATTGCACTAAGAATTAAAGAATTGAGAAAAAAAAGAATTCCAACATTCTTGTATACAGATTATTTTTCTCTTAACGGGCAAACCCCGAATTAAAGCAAATCTATTTTGAGTACATATTTGGAATAAAAATTCAAAATATTCCCAAATAACTTAAAATTATAGTTTATGATCGTAAGATAAGAAACTGTAATCCAGACAGTTAAATTTAATTCTGAATTTTATTGTTAACTAGCTGACCCGGTGTGCTTTGCTACACCCTCCAAAGATTATTGAAATTTGTGGTCCCTAGTTATTTAACTTTTTATTTATTTGCACAAAATTCTATATTCAATTTAAATATCACAAAAATTTATATTCAAAATAAAATTGCTACTTTTTTTTTTTAAATCTTTATTCATTTATTTTTTAATTCCGTGTTTCAATCCTTCTTATGACTCTAGATTTCTTTGCCTCATAAGTTTATAGCTTATGCCAATTTTTTTTTATATATGGAATCTTCGCTGTCTTTTTATTTGTAGAGAGGGTCTCAAACTATCTAAGAAAAGTTTTTTGTAACAAAATAACATCACGGGAAATTCATTTTAACTATTCGTTCTCCAATTTTTATACAAATTGTGAGAGTGACCCCCTCCATCATTCCTTTAACCCTAGTGGAAGGAATGGGGTCTCATAACATCAGAAAAACATTATGGCGTCATTCTCGATAAGCTCTCGAGCTATTCAAAAAATGGGTGGCCCTCTCAGCACTTTATATCTCCCCTCTGGCAGGAGAAGGGAGTCTCAAACCATCGAAACAACATTACACACAAATATGCTCCCTTGCAAATCTGGTTCCATTTTCTCGATTAGTTATCAAAATATTTAAAAAAAAAAATTATGAGTGACCCTCTCCCCTTTATATCGTTCCATTGAATGGAGAGAATGGTGCTAAACCACCTAAAAAACATTTCTTGTACTCGACTACCCTCCCATGCAACATTTTGTTTCGTTTGCTTTATTAGTTGTCGAAATTGTGGCATAAAATTTGTATCAGAGCCCCTCGCTGCCTATTATCCCCTACCTAGAAGGAGAGGATCAAGATCAAACATTCTGTGTATTCAAATACATTCCCATGCCTAATTCTGATCCATTTGCTCGATTGTTACATTGTTCTCATGTCATATTTGGGTCTCAAATTAGCTAATAACCTTTTTACGTATCCAAGTGCTTTCCCATGCCAAAGTTGTTTCTATTTGCTCAAGTTATGAGAAAATTGTAAAGAAGCCCCCTCTCTTCTTCCTATCACGCAACTGGAAGGAGGCAGTAGTTCCAAATATTCACAGAAGCTTTCCATGTGCTCAAATACCCTTACAAACCAAATTTCGTTTTGATTTGCTGGGTAAGTTTCCGAGTGAGGTTAAAATTGTATGGAAGCACCTTCTCCTTTAAGATTTTTAAAATAGAAGAACGGGGTTCTCAAAATATCATAGAAACATTTCTCGTAATCAAATACCTTCCCACACCAAATTTGGTTCCATTTGCTTGATTAGCTATCCAATTATGCTGAAAATTGTAAAGGAGCCCCCCCCCCACTTTTTATCTCCTCACTGGAAGGAGGGAAGGGTAGCAAATATTCAAAGAACTATTATCGTACCCAAATAAACTTCCAAGCCAAATTTGGTTTCATTTGATCGAATAGTTTTCAAGTTATGCGATTAAAAAGGTATGAAAGCCCCCTTCTTCCTTCCTGTATCTTCACTGGAAGGAGGGGGGGGGGTCTGAAATAATCATAGAACCATTCCTCGTATTCCCCTACCCTCCCATGCCAAATTTGGTTCCATCAGCTTGATTAGTTCTCCAGTTATGAAGACTTATTACTTTTACATGAAAGACCCCCTCCCCCCTTCCTATTAGAGGGAGGGGTCTCAAACCATAATAGGAACCTTCCCCGGCCTCCAATACCCCCACCTGCCAAGTTTCACTTAAATCGGTTCAGTAGTTTTCGAGTCTATAGGGAACAGACAGACAGACAGACAGACAGACAGACAGACAGACAGACAGACAGACAGACAGACAGACAGAAATCCATTTTTATATATATAGACTAGCTGACCCGGTGTGCTTTGCTACACCTTTCAAAATCAAATGATTTTTTTTTAAATTATTCAAATTTTTATTGTTTTATCGGCATTATTTTCAATCAAATTATAACATCATTTATAAGCAACCGCTATAAAATGAGAGCTGCAGCTGGAGTTTCGAATTGCAACACGAAGATAACTTAAACAAATATTCTAAATCTTGCTCTATAAATTTGTGTTAAGGATCTGATAATTTTAATCTGTCTGGAGGGTCTCAAATTAACCGTACGCAAACAATCTAACTTATAAAATATGGTTGTTTTTTCTTGATATGTTCTGGATTTATGCTGAAAAACTGATAAGAGAGCACCTACCCTGTCCTTACCTTCACTCTTTGCTGTATGAAGGTTGTGATGTTTAATAATCGTACCTATTTTTTTCGTTCCCAAAAATCCTCTTATATCAAATATAGTTCCAACACAATTTATAAGGAACCCTCTCCTTTCTTCCCCTCTCTACTCTGTAAAGCGTAAGGATCTATAACAATCGTAGAAACATATTTCGTAACCAAGAACCTTTCCACGTCATATTTGTTTCCATTTGTTGGCTTCGTTAGCATAAATTGAGAACTTATGCTAACATTATTGTATTGGGCTAACCTCCCTCCTCCTATGTATCTACTCACTGAAAGGAGGATGGTCATGTCAGATAATCATAGAATCATACCAAAATGATTTTCCATGTTAAGTTTTGTCCATTCCTCGGATTTTGTAAAAAAAAGTTAAATGTAAGCCTCCTCTTCCCTTCCTATATTCCCAATTCTATCATCCTATTGCAAGAAAGGAATTGTTTCACATAGAAAAAGTATTTTTCGTACTCAAATACTTTTTGATGCCAAATTTGGTTTCATTTGCTCGATTAATTCTCGAGTTATGCAGAAAAATTATATGGAAGCTCCCCTTTCCCTCTTTATATCTTTCCGCTGAAAAAAGGTGGGGCTTCAATTCATGACAGAAACATTTATCGTATTCAAATACCCTCACATGCCAAATTTGCTCGATCAAATCTCCAGTTATACTGAAAATTGTAATGGAGACCTTTCCCCCTTTTCATCCACCTGTTTGAAGGAGTGAGAGATACCAAATATTCATAGAAGCATTTCTCGTACCCAAATATCGCTCCATACCAAATTTGGTTCCATTTGCTGTTGTAGTTTTTGAGTTTTGCTGTTAAAATTGTATGAAACTCCCATCCCTCTTTCTTTTCTCCCCGCTGGAAGAAGAAAGGGGTCTCAAACAATCATTAGAACATGTCACGTTCCCAAATACCCGTCTATGCCAAATTTGGTTCCATTTGCTTAATTAGTTTTTGAGATGTGTAAAAAATTATAAAAGAGGCCCCTCCCACCTTTATTTCTCCCTACTGGAAAGAGGGATGGGTCTCAAATAATCATAGAAATAATGTTCGTATCCAAATACCCTCCCATGCCAAATTTGGTTCCATTTGCTTTATTAGTTTTTGAGTTATATAAAAAATGTGAAAGAGCCCCCTCCCCCTTTCTACTGCAAAGAGGGAGGGGTCTCAAATAATCATTGAAATATTTTTCGTATCCAAATACCTTCCCGTGTCAAATTTGGTTCCAATATCTTGATTAGTTTTCGAGTTATATGAAAAATTGTAAGGTAGCCCCCCTCCCCCCTTCATATCACCACACTGAGAGGAGGGAGGGATACCCCATATTCATAGAAATATTCCTCATACCCAAATACCACCCCGTGCCAATTTCGATACCATTTGCTTGATGGGTGCTCGAGTTATACAATAAATTGTCTTTTGTTTGGGAGGCCCCTCCCTCCCTTATTGAGAGAGGGAGGGGTCCCAAACCATAATAGAAACCTTCCCCTGCTTCCAATACCCCCACCTGCCAAGTTTCACGCAAATCGGTTCAGTAGTTTCCGAGTCTATAGGGAACAGACAGACAGACAGACAGACAGACAGAAATTCATTTTTATATATATAGATTTGTATCAATATTCTAAATTTGGCTTTATGAATCTGGATTTTCAGTTATAATAAAACGTTAATTTGAAAGCTGGATTATCGTTGATCTTGATTTTATTTTATTGGTCGAATTTAAGTGTTTATATTCTTTAATTAACTTATACTTGACAGATTGTTTTTTAGATCTTATATCTAGTACGAAACTTTTCTTGTATTTTTGTGTATTGGTTCAGATTTTTCTCTATACTTAAATGTTCGAAATTTTAGGTGGCATGATTTTTACTTAAAATTTTTATAATCTTTTTTTGTAGAGAAATGAATCCAACTTAGATGAAATTTCAGGGACTAGATAAGGGAAAATTGATGTTGAAAAACATGCGAAAAAAATTCGCCTTGTCAAGACCCATCTTTGGGTCACAGTTTAAAAATTTTTATAATCTTTCAAGTTTTTAGTACTTGATGACATTATTGATTACGATCTTTATTTCTGACTTTTGAAACTGAGAGTTGGATCTCATATCAAGATAAAGTCGTATATAGCTAAAATTTTCTAAAATTCCGATTAACCAATGAGCATGAAAGGTAGTGTGGATTTTCCAATGTTTCCTGATCCTCAAATCCGTTTTTATGATAATGATGCAATTTACTTGGAGTAACAAAACTAATAACCTTCAATTCTCAAACTAACTGGATAAAATCAACAAAAAATATATTAAGGTGACCTTTACCAGCTATATGACTTTCTCATAAAAAATGATTTGATAATGAAAAGTTTCAATTCAATCTCATTGAGTTGTTTTGAGTCTATTGGAAATTTTACAGCCATATTGCTTGAGTTGCTAAAACAATATGACATTTCAAAAAAATTAACGGTGAACGACCAAACATTTAAAAAAAAACTTAGAATTGCCTTGATTTTGATGCAAAAAATTACAAATTTTGTCAATATTCTTCGTACAAATTCTGATTTTTCTGCATACTAATTAGGGATCCCCGGAAACATAGGTGGGTAATTGCCAATCATAAGTTTTGAATTTATGATGTTTTATTTTTTTTTTTTTCATAATCTAGTCGATGTCAAATCTGAAATTTTCTAATATTCTTCACATACACTTTCCATTGAATCAAAACTTTGTACATATTCGAAAATACAGAAAAAATCGAGCATTCCGATATCATCCTATCGTGTATCCTAAATAGAGACCATTATTAAAATTTTGTTATCTTGCTGATCCTCATCATTTAAATTTCATTAAAAATTTTCCAGAGTTTCCTTGTTTCACAAAAAAATATATTATTTATCCCAATTTGTCCCCATAAATAGCCCACAATGCAAACACAATGTCATTCTGCTCTTCAAGTTTTTGTTTGTATAATGGATGCACTGAAACGTATTAAACATTCTCCGAATGTTTACAGCCCGCTGATTTTATAGGTATTTCAGTTTTACTATCAAGTTTACTTTGTGCGGTAAGAACGGGAAAAATAGGGGGGTTTTGGGGCTTAACCCTCTCCCTCCATGGCGATGTTTTACAAGTAAAATTTTCACCACAGTAAAAGGGAAATAACTTCATCTTAAAAGGTGTGTGAAAATAAGTGTTAACAGGCAAGTCAGAAATTTGGCTCGTTTTCGGCGGAATTTAGACTTAAATTACCATTGAAATATTTCCTCGTCTTTAGAATGGGTTTTTATTAAGAAGTGTATTTAAACGAGAACAGAGTTTCAAAAGAACCATTTAACTTACTTGAAAATTTATTCATCGAATACTGATTTTATCCATCAACAAGTTGGAAGCCATGTAACAGGCATTTAACTTTCAAGATGGTGAACAGAATCAGTAAAAATTATTATTAAAAATAAATCATTTATGTTATTACAAATGTAATGCTGAAATGAAATATTCTTCAAGAAACCAATTTCAATCTCTATTTTATTTTATGTTTCTTGTTCTTCTAAATGCTCAACAACACATTTAAAAGGTTTGGATAAATTACACAAGGCCACACAATTTTCATTTTTCTGAGCTGCAATCAACTCAAAAGGTAATTTTTACAAATTCGGGTGCCCTTAATCTTTATATGCAACTAGCTGACCCAGTAAACTTCGTTTTACCTTCTAAAGTATTAATCGTAATAAATGTTTAATTTCATCAACACGTGCTTAACTGCACAGTGCTCGCGAATAGATTCTTATGGAAATCGTAACAAATAAAGTTTAATTTGAATCGGGACCACCTTCCATAAAAAGTGAGATCCTTGAAACTATTAAACAAACCATCTCTGACCCAAAAAACCCTCGGATACCAAATTTCACTTCATTCCGACCGACCATTCATACGTGATGTTGTTACAAAGAAAACGCCTCCATCTCTTATATGCGTTCCTTACAACCTGGCGAAAACATTTTTTCTACATTTTAAGCTTTGATATATACTGAAGTAAAAAAAAAATCATGTTTTAATAGCTCAAAACAGTTTACTTTAACAGATCGTTGAAAATTATGTTAAAACACAATTCTTTCAATCAAATTTATTTCAAATACATTCTATTACTTTGATATAGTTTGGAAAACTTTGACTATGTCCATAATTAGGAACACATTGAAAATAGTGTTCCTAATTGTGAACATATGCTTTTTTTAGTTTTTACTCGAACAAAACATCGTTCTTACATACTTTATACTTAAATCATGATAAAAAACAATCCGACAAAAAATTTCAAAAAAAAAATCGGTTGACAAATTCAGCTTTAATCTTCTATTTCTAAACAGGTGTTTTTCAAGAAATTTGCTAACAACTCCATTCAATTTGGACATACTTGGAAACAATCCGGATTTTACGAAAAATCTTGTGAATTAGAAAGCTATTTGTAAAATGAAAGTTCACATGATCCTTTTCATTATCATTTTTTTGATAATTGTGATAAGTGAAAAATAACGTCAAAAACAGGCAAAATCGAACAGTATGTTAACATTAGGTACACATGCCACATTAGGAACACTTACCCTACTTTATAAATTTTTATAAAAACTTTTGTTTTTATTGTTGCATTTTATCACCATTTCAGAACATAAAAACGAATTTATGGAGTTTGTCTAAATTAAATTGGTCCGGTTATAACGAAAACTAAAAGGTAATGTTGTTTCTAAAAACCGTTCGATTTTGGCACATGTGCCAAAATCGGATGTTGCCAAAATCGAATGTTGCCAAAAACGAACGGGGTCTGTATATGATTTATTTTGCCCAATTCCCATGAGTGAACTGTATGTACCCATTAATGAACTTGAAAGTTGCAACAGTGATTTAAATTACGTTGTAAGGGACTAAAGTCACATAATGGGCCCAAAAGTCCTCAAAACGGGATTTACTAAGTCACGAAATTTGCATTGAGGTTTCGACTGGCTGGTTGTCTGGTTGGGCGGGTGTGCCTGCATGTATGCAACAAAATCATATCACCACCTTGAGTTTTAGTTTCAGTTAGAAGTTCTAACTTAGAACAAGATCTAGACATGGTCTTGTGTACGATTCTCACTACGAAGGTCGGGGTTCGATCCCCAAGCCGGGCTAGTTTTTTTTTCAATAAGTAATTTGATACTTGAGTGACCATTCTGATGCGATATATGTAGGAAATGTAGGAATTGAGCAATTGAGCAACCACATTACCAAATTACGGCAAATCGCAATTTGACGAGTTTCGAATCCGGCGCGTGACATCATAGTGGCACCATGTACTAAACTTTTTGAAAAATCAAGAGAAGGTGATATGAATCGATGTAAATGTAGCTTCATCATCAATCATCAATGATTGATTTTTTTTTGGACTTATGATATAGATTAGTTGGCAAGTCAGTTGCTTCTGAGCCGATGTTCGTGAGTTCGAGCCCAAGAGCAAACATCTAGCATAGTGGTACCGGATAAATTTTTCAATAATTGTCCACCAACTGCATCGTTGATATAAAGTCGCGAATTCCATAAAGATGGTGAAATGACTATTATCGAAAAAAAAAAATGATTCATTTAACTTAAAACTGATACACTTTAAAACTCCATAGCTTAATGCGATAGACTAAATTAAACATCCAAACAACCAAATTTATCTTTAAAATATAAGCACCTTAATGCTGCTCGCTTGAGTTATCAATTGAATTATACAAATAAGTTTTTATAATATTAAGACGTGTTTTATGTTGATCAGATAAAGGGGGGAGTATTGTGGCAACAATTGTCGAATTACCCTTTAATTTATCCGACCAATCATCATCCAACACATCACACAATCGAACGATCATTACCACACACACACTACTTACACACTACACTCTGTAAATTACTGTACAGTAATGAACTGACAACCGTAAAGATCAGTCGACTCTTTTATTCATCCCCCGAAAGGTCCCCCAAAGTTCTCTTGCCTCATGTCTCAATTCTCTCCCCTTATCATTTCTCACTTCTCATTACTTACATTTTACTGTTGACGTCTCATTTCACGATTCTTGCATCTATCGACTCCTTTTTCGTAAATCTAGTCATCATGTTCTTTTGAAATTTGAAGGTTTTCGTAAATTTAAATTACAATTACAATTTACACGTCACCCTTTTAACGTTACATATCTCACGTCTCATGTACCGGTTCTTACTTCTTTTGTTTCACTTCTGTAGTCTCACGTCTCATGTCTCAGGTATAAATTCCACCGATCACTAGTCTCATGTTGGAGTTTGCATGAATTTTGTCAATGTTCTCATGCCTCAGGGTTCAGGTCTCAAGTCTTAGATCTCAAGTCTCATGTCTTAGGTCTAATGTTACGTTTCTTATTGTCTCTAGTTTCAAAATTTCTGTAATAATCATTAAATTTAGTGGTGTTTTTTCGAAGCTTCAAATTGAAAAAATCCCTTCCGAACCGCTCTTATGTTACTGCAAATTGTTTTCATCACTCCTATAACATGCTTAATAATTCAACCCAGCTCCCCCGATTGAATAGCTACATTTTTTTCAACCATCATTTGCATATTTACCATACACAAATTTGTGCATATTTGCGGATGTTTGTTGATAGTGTGTATTTTCAACCGTTTGAAAAGTTCACATCGTGAAACGTTATAAATTTAACCATCCCGAATCATTTAAATTGGCTACGTTCCTGTTTGGCTCATCTGTCGATGCGCGCCAGGGTTGTTTTACAGGTAGGGAGTTACGAATCGATGTGCACATTACTGTGGCCATCGGGATGTTCCTCCGGTTGCCAAACCGTTGAGTGATTTATGCCGAACGATACTTCCGGTATGTTGTATGTATATTTATATCTAGCAGAATTATTTTCATTTAATGATTATTTCCCATCTCTTTGGCAAAAGTCCACCGTTTTTTTTTTGCGATTTTCGTTCCGTTTTGGGTTTTCCCTGCACGGCTATTGAGGCATTTGCTTTTCCAAACATCATGCCAGAGATGAGCCGTTTCAGATAATTAAATGAATTATTTTCATAAAAATTAAAATGCATAAAGCAGCCGATTAAAATGCACTCGCCCTGGGATAGAGTTATTCATTTGTATGCAATTACACTTTAAACGGTTAGTCTTTATTTGATTATGCAGTCTTAATTTGGAGGGGCAGATCGTTTTCTACTGAATGCTACTGACATTTGCTGTTTTGATGTATGGCGAGTTTTCTACAGGCATGGACAATTTGGGATAAATATAATTTTACTAGCAGACCCGGTAAACTTCATCTTACCATGTTAAACTTGGCGTCTATTTTCCATTTTTTCTTTAATGTTTGACTTTAAAAAAGCATCGTTAATCGTCTCGCTTTCTTGAACATGTCCTAGTTTTTTTTTTACATATCCATATTTTCCGTTTGCTCGAATTGTTCCGCCTAATTATCTCGGAATCAAATCTAAGAACTTCAACTCAATTCTACGGGTCTTTTCAAAAATTATCAAAAAATTTGCTCCAATCAATATTACATGCATTTTACATGAATACTTTTCATTTACATTTCTTTGATTCGGATGCTTTGAATATTGCCGAAAGGTATCAGGTATCAGCTTCCCGTTGCAAATTCGACTTTTTCAGCACTCAACGTAACCATCAAACTTGGCAAGCCTCATGCTAAAAAAATCCACTCTTCGAAACTTGTTCCATAAATAAACATATGTTGATTATATCTATGTTTCATTTATTGTATACCATTTAGTTTATTTACTCCGCTTTGCTCGAGTTCACTTTAAGGTTGAAATCGAAATCAAAAGTTTCTCATTTATTGGAATTTATTGCATATGAAACTTTATGGAAGAAGAATTTTTAATATCGCACAATTTTTGGAGTATTTTCCCAACATTCAGCCTAGCGCAGCACTTTTAGCTCCAGAATATTTAGCTTTGAATGGTATATTTTTAAGAACTGAAGAAATAATAAACATTTGAGAAAATTTTTTAAAAACCATTTTCTCCTATCCTCACCCTTGGAAGCAGTGGTTATTAATATCCATATTTTCATCAAAATCATGCCCAAAAATAAAAGTTCGCCCTTTTTTTTATTTGTTCGAGCAAAGAATGCAAATTAAATTCCTTTGAACATTAACCCAATAAATCAATTAAACGATTGGTTTTGAAATGAGAAAAAATATGTTTAATTTTTTTGTTATTCCACCGAATTACAGTATTTATATTTCCTTTTTTATCCTAAAAGACACACGTGCCAATTTAAACCATTGTTGTCCGATTTAAAATTTTCCTGAACAGTGTTGAAGATGATCTGCGATTTCATTCAAGAATATGTGATATTTTCAAGATTCAATAACATTCAATTGGAAATTAAAATTAAATACATCAAAAATAACTAATCTGTTAAGGCTACGATGATTTCATTCATTCTATTTTCTGGAAATTTTCATGTAAATTTACCTTGAAACCTTAAAAACATTAAAGTGTCTATTTTTATTATAAATTGTTATTTTCATTAAAGAAACATCGGGGCAAGTGCAAATGGATATCATCACAGTTCATCTTTCATATTCTTTCAAAAAGAAAAGACTTTAAAATGAATTTAATATTTGTTCCTGTTTGTCTTTTTTATCACCGTTCATTGATATATCTGCAGTTTTTCTCCAGAATAAAATAATGGTTGGTACTTCAATTTCACTGAATACTGTTTTACCATAAGACCTTCATTTACAAAGACATTAAATAATTTTGAATATTTTAGAGAAAATTTAATATATATTTCATGGTAGAAGGCGCGTTGCCACTTGTTTCACCGTGTGAAATGACATGAGTTAATATTATTTTCAACACTTTCAGGTCGTAATAAAAACTTATAAAAAAAACTCTGTTTCTGCTACCAACACACTTATGCTTCTGGAAAATTAATAACAAAAAAAAATTCAACAAAAAAGCGGATCTAAAGTCTCTTCTATGTAGCCAAAATATGTTATACAAAAACACACGTTAATGTTAAGTCCGTACTTGAATTCTGTGTAAACAAACAGGGAACCTGTGAACAGATTTTCAGTGAACGATTTAAAAAAAGATAAGTTTATTTAGTCAGGTTGTTTATTTGGGCCCTACCTTTTATAAATTAAGAAATAATGTATACATTTTTGTCAGTGTTGAACGTTTGCACTTCTTCTCATAAACATAAATCCTGTATAATCCATTTTAAAGGACAGGCTCTTGTACAGTTCATGTGTCTGTTAATTTTCAACGGATTTTGTGGTTGTTATGTAAATTTAAAGGCGCTTGATACACCTTCAGTAAAGCACATTTGTGCATGTTTGAAATATGTTGCTATGCGTATTGGATTATAAACCAAATCATTCCACTTTTCTTTTTTTTTTTCAAATGTCCGTAGATAACTATTTTTATTATAATTAACGTTATTTTAAGGCAATTTCCGACCATTTTAGAATTTTTATAGTTTTTTTTTCATGTTTTTGATGCATTTCTTTGTTTTTTTTTGTCATTTTTGCTGTTTTTGTCGTACTTCATCATTTTTCAGTTGACTTTGTCATTTTTAGTCTTTTTATTGTATTTGATTTTGATTTTTTTTATTTTTCAACTATTTGTAATTTTTGAATACTTTATAACTTTCTAAAAAAACTTATGTTTTTGTTGTTGTATTCTATCACCATTTCTGAACATAAAAACGTATATTTGGTGTTTGTCTAAATTATATTGGTCCTGTTATAGAGAAAACTAAAAGGTAATGTCACTTCTAAAAACCATTCGGATGTTGCCAAAATGGAATGTTGCCAAAAACGAACGGGGTCTGTATTTCACATGCATTAGTACTAAATTCATATTTTTCAGACAATAATTCCTTCTTTAAATAACACGAATTAAAGTTTAATTTTTTCAAATAGTTTAAATGGTTTTGATTCGATCGGCAAAATGTCAATCTGGGTCACATCTAGGCGTCATTCATTACTCTGTGCTGTACAAATGATCTAGAAATCAAGAAGAAAAAAACACATCTAGGCTTCATATGGCCACCACATGCATTGAAATTATGCTTGGTTAAAAATTCCCGGCCAAATATTTCCAATCACAATCAGAATGCTATGCCATGGTTACTATCCTCTTGCGACGTTAGCTCGCGACGCCTCGACCATAGAGACGAAAAACAAACCTCCCGGCGCCCAAAAGAAAGAAAATGTCGAAAAAATTGAAGGCCATGACTTTAATTTGATTAAATTTATTACAAATTTAATGATTACAGACAATTGATGCGACTTTTAGTTGTTTTTATTCGATATAAACCGATTCGCATGCCTACAGAATATCCTAAAAATAATTTCATTTGAATCGGTTGGGTCATTTCGGAGGAGTAGTACTACAAACACCGTTACAAGAGAATTTTATATAATAGATATAATTTAAATAAATTTTGACTATTTTTTTTTCATTTTTATAGGTGATTTCCTTTTTTTAAAATATGTATTCATTTGAATCATTTCATCATTACATTTGAATTACATTATAACATTAAATTAGGTGTTCAGTTCAATAATGAACTGTTCAGAGTCCAATAGTTAACTAGATAACAAACATTGATTTATAAGACTTAAATTTGCTGAGCGAAATCAAGTATTCAATGTAGGATAACATCTTGTAATGGCCAAAAAAATTTGAAAATAAAACTAAAAACTATCCTAAAATTAAACTAATTATAAAGAAAACGAATGTCTGCGATGGATTACTGCATCGATTTGCCTCTGAAGTTAGAAATGATTTTGTTGACCATCTCTTCGATCGATTCAATGCCCGCAATCCGATTAAAATCTTCGGAGCTGTGCCAAAGTGGAAACCGGAAAAATTAAATTTTGTTGCAATCTGCTGCGTACCACCCGTAAAATTCGACTTTTGGCTGAAAGCAAATCATCATCAAATAATCTTCTACCTTTTCCTTCTGGTACATCAGGAAGATCAGAAGTAAAAATATTGTATAAAATTGGCCCAAGTATACTACCCTGAGGGACACCAGCTCTAATGGGTGTCTTTTCAGAGCATGAATTTTGATAGCTTACTTGTAAGGTTTGGCTAGTCAAATAATTTTTAATAATTTTGGTGAGATATACAGGAAAATCAAATCGAGCTAATTTAGCTACTAAACCTTTGTGCCAAACACTGTCAAAAGCTTTTTCAATATCAAGAAGAGCAACACCAGTTGAAAAACCTTCAGATTTGCTAGCGTCAATCATATTAGTTACATTCAAAATTTGATGTGTAGTAGAATGTCCATGAAGAAAACCAATTTGTTCATCAGGGAAAATAGAATTCTGATTAATGTGAATCATCATTCAATTCAAAATAACTCTCTCAAATAGTTTACTTTAAGATGTAAGAGCACCTGCAACGGTTCAGGCGTAAATATTGGTTTTAAGAATACCAGTTTTAGCAAAATTTTAAATTATAGAATCAGCTAAAACACCCACTCCCCACCGGTGTAGGAGCAAATTTGAAACGGAAACACTTTCATTGCAGACACTCAATAATTGAGAAGAAAAAACTCATTTTATTAGAAAAAATTCATAAGTTTTGAGTTCCACGGTTAATTGTCTTAAAATTAATTCTACGAATATCGTTTTTGATAGAACAATGATTTCAACTATTCTACCAGGATTTCATTAATTTAAAAGCAAATATGACTACACAACGAGGAAAAAGGTCAATTTTAACAATTCTTCAATTAATTCAATCAATTTGCTTTGAATCAAATGGAATAAGGTTTTGTTAAAATAAATGAAAAAGCAATTTTTTTTCAAGTTTTTGCTGACATTGATAAAGGAAATGAGAATAATGTTAATCTCAAAATCAAAAGAAATTTTCCTTTGATTTGTCGACATTTTTGTTTGACAAAAACTTGTTTCGCTTTGTAAATTTATGTATGGATACAGAAAAATATGCTGATATTGACGAAAACTCCAAGCAATCTATACGAAACTAAAAATCTCTCAATATCTCAAATAAAACAAAAATTATAGAACAAACAATAAACATTTATTTAACCTCATCGAAAAAGTATTAAAATTTTCTTTTTGTTTATTTTTTTTTCAAATTTTAGAACGCTGACTGGATTCACTTATTCGTCGAAAAGCTTTTTATTTAATTATATTAAATCGAGAATAATGTGACATCTACTATTTATACTTGATATGGTTTTTAGTAACATCTTTTCTCAATTTATGTAACGTATAGGCTGGTTGAAGCGAAAAAAAAAACATTCAAATAATATCTCAAAAAGAAACTATTATCACACCCAATGTTACCCAAACATGTGTGAAAGAAATCATTGTTGGCTAAAATTTTCTCACCGTGAACTAAATCGGTCTGTCGTATATTTTGAAATCCTGTTCCAAATTTGCATGAATTTGGAACAAAGGCGTATAACTGTTGGGAATTTTGAAATCGATAACTGTGCTAAAACAGCAATTTACGCTACCGGTGCCGGACGGATTGTTTTAGCGTGGTCAAAAACCGTGTTTTGCATCTACCGTTGGGACAGCCCTAAGCAAACTTATTGGTCGATAACTTGAAGGCTCTGAAGCACTTTTTCAAGGTTTCAAAATTGGAGTTTTCCATTTAATAAGCCCAGTAAAAACATTTATTGAAGATATTAACTAAAAAAACAAAAAGTACTTTCAGGCAACATTTTAATTAGAATATAGAAAATCCCATCTTTCCCCGGAGCTTTCATATTTTTAAATTTTTTGAAAATCAATTTAAGTTCATCAATATTTGTCTGATAAGAACTTTCAAACACATTTTGTTTAGAAAGGATATCATCAAATTCTAGGAAAATTTGAGCATCAATTGGACTAACAACGTTTAAACTAAAACCATGAGCAGACTCAAACTGTTGGGCAAATTTTTGAGCTTTTTCTGCGTTAGTCAAAGGAGTTGATCTCCATCTTTAAAAGTAGGAATTGGCTTCTGGGGCTTTTCAGAATTTAGGTTATCTTCAAAAATGGTTCTGAATAGGGTTTTATGTCCTCTACTGCATTTGCAAAAAAAAATTATACGAATAAAATTTAAACGACGTTTGATCTCTTTTTGAAGGTCGCAATAAATAAATTTCAAATAAGGATCCCTAGGTCGTTGATATTGACGTCGACGAATATTTTTCAGTCGTATCAAAAACTTAAGATCATCATCGATCAAAGGTTGATTAAATTTATGTTTAACTTTGGGTATTGAAGCGGCTTTAGCATTGACTATTGAAGTTGTCAAATTTTTTACAGCCAAATCAATATCTTCTATTGAATTCCGTGGAACGTTTACATCTAAATTACGTTCAATAAAATTACTATATCGCTCCCAGTCAGCTTTTTGAAAGTTAAATGTTGATTTTAAAGGGTTTTCAATGGGCCTTTGAGATAAAGAAAAAGTTACTGGAAGGTGGTCTGAATCAAGATTCGCATGGGTAATTAATTGACTCAATGCTCGCCTAAATCCGTAACAACCAAATCAATTGTTGAAGGATTTCTAATTGATAAAAAACAAGTATGTCCATTAGGATATTCAACAGTATAATAATCTGCAGAGCAGTCATTAAATAAAATATTCCCATTAGAATTCGATAAAATATTATTCCAAGTTCGGTGTTTAGCATTAAAGTCACCAATCATAAAAAAAATCGAGCTATACTTTCTATACTTTTCCCCATAGAAGTTTCTAATTCAACTCCAATTGTTTCTAAGACTTTTGTATTGAAAGAAGGAAGAAGTCTAAATTTGAGACGACTATTGATGACAATAGCTACACCCCCACCGTGTCGATCAAGTCGATTGTAAAATTTAAAAGAAAGCATTGCTTTTCAAGTTATTGCCCGGCTTTAAAAAAAGTTTCAATGATGGCAGCAATATGTATGTTTTGGGTTTTCAAAAATAAAAAAACTCATCTTGGTTAGCTAGCAAAGATCTGGTGTTCCAATTTATAATATTTAAACACCTATTTGGATCCATGAGGCAATCGTATACTCATAATAATTTTGTTAGCATAATTAAAGGAAGTTTGAAAAGCTTCAAACATTGAATTTGCTTTCAACATAAGTCTGTTTTCTCCAGATTTGTGTTTCTAAACTGACTTTGCTTGAATAAAAAATTTTAATTTTTAATCAAAAATCAAAATTATGAAACCGCGATCTCCTTCAATTTAATTCCTTTATGGAATTTTAAAATTCATATTTTAATATTTATTGTTAAACTTAAATTTGAGCTAAATTTGAATACAAACCTTGAAGTTTAGTTCCAAGTCTGAATTTAGCCTTCAAAATTTGAATCTTAATTCCAGATAAGAAATCTTTTGAATTTGAAACTTAAATACGGAATTTGTATCGGAGCCTTTTTAATTTGATTCTGAATTAATGGTTTTCAATTTAAATTTTGTTTCAACTGATAACCTCAGAATTTATAGAAAATTGTGAATGATGAAATTGTTTCACATGTTTCATTTTTGGATTCAGGAAATTTTTTTTTTGTTTCAACTTGTAACGGGTACATAAAGTCGAAGCAATATTAATCATTTATTTCTCTACCTTTATCAAACGATTCATTCATTTCTCCCGTTGTTAATAATAAGCCGAATATAAATTCAATATTATTGTTTCCAACGATTCAAACATGTCAATAGAAATTTTGCCCTTATTAAAACGACTAAAGACAAGAACAAAACAAACACTTAATATCATTTGAAGCACCACCCCAGTCATCAATCATTAAATAACACATCTGAGTGACCGACACAATTCTGGCGGCAAGCACGTGACTTTAGATGCTATCTTCTGTAGGCCACCGACCGCTTTCTTATTTTGGCGTCAGGTGAATGACCTCTTTCGGGGGCTTTTGTGCACCTATTTTTGGCAAGGCAAAAGTTGGGCCTCTAGATTCGGGTCCAGAAGGGGAAGACGAGGACTACTCGAAGAATTCGCGAATTGGGATGTAGTTGTTTGACTTCGCGATTAGACTTGTTCGTATCGGGTAGTTCCGGTTACGAAGTCAAGCTAGATCAGGTCGATCAGGAGACGATTGAGACTCCGGGCTCACTTATGTTCGGTGATCAGAAGGGTTAAGATCTAGTAGCTTAGTTTACTTCTACTCGGATAGGTAATTGAATGTGCAGTGTGTGATTCCGTGACCAGGTGTCCTGATCATTAATCAGCCCTCTTTTCCACTTTAGTCTGTGCTAGGTTAGAAGATAGCACGCGTAGAGTGGTGCAGTGCAATAAAGTGGTGCATTTAATTGGTAGGTAGGTGGAGACCCAAGTGGGGCAAATTTGTAACATAACCGCCAAATATGTAACCCCGACATACGTGTTATCCGGTCATCAGCCACAGGCACGAGGTACGTCGCACACTCGCCGCAGCATCCACCCTAGAGGACGGACACCGAGCCCGTCGCGAACCACAGCGGAGGTCAACATAAACTTCCACCAGTTTGGCCAACCTCCATCCGGCCACTTTGAAGCGCGGCGTAATAACCGCCTACACCGCGAGTGGCCGACCAGCCAAATCATCACCGGATTTTGCCTTCATTTCCAACAAGTTACGCTACATAAGCTGCGCAATTGCTATGCGGTGACCGTTTGAACAAAAAAGGTTCCAACTGCCCCGTCTTAGCTACCTGTATAGGCCTCGACCAGCGAACATCAGCCGGGAGGACAATAGGTAGCCGCAAAGGAGCGACAGAACGGGACCAGACTCTTAACAAGTCCCGCCAACAGCTAGCAGCCTGAGTGAGTAGTCATAATCAGCCCACCCGTATTCTCTAGCGATTGTTATACAACTTGCTATGTTTTCGCAGCTTTACCATCTATTTTGAGCCAGATAAGCGAAGTGTTTTTCACAATTTCTGGCGGGAAAATCAAGATTTTCGGACTGGCGAGCCGATGAAAGTAGCCTTTTCACCACCCTCGAGGTGGAAAAATCTAAAACTCAAACAAAAATCAAATGATTTTTCAACGCAAATTCACAAAGTAATTTAGCGAAAAACCAAGCGTCTCCACCAATATGCACTGCTAGGTAGAAATTCGAATAGAGGGAAAAATAGTTTAGGCCTAAAACAGTACAATGTAAACACAACACGACACACATGAAAATACAATAAATCGAAATAATTATTGTAAGCGAAATGCGAATGTTCTAAATATGATAGTCTGATTGGGATAACTGGAAAAGGAGTCACACGCTGTTCGTTGTTCGGGATTTATTTTTGTTTCTTTGCTGCGGAGATTGGCCGCGAATCCAATCGATTTCTGTCTCTTCTGATCCAGGTAAGGGGTTTGGTCTTGTCCGATGTTTAGCACCCCTAGCTTGCTTTCGTAACGAACAGCTAACTCCCATTTCCACGGATTTCTCCCGGGTTTTGTCTCGACTTCGGGGCGGCCCTTAAGGGTCGAAGTACGGATCCCTTTTTAGAGTCCCTTCCGCTTCTTTCCCTAAATCGGGAATCAAAAGGAACTCGCGACCGAGTCTCATCAGCTGGGCAAGATAAGAAAGGGTAGGTGGTCTTCCAAACGGAAGTGGCGCTTAAGCCACCTACTTAGAACCGGAAGCGTATCGGGCCTCTCGTTATAAACTCTGCATATAAATTTAGGATAAAAATTTCGGATCCAAATCTTAAAATTGATTTAAATTTTAAATAATTTCTTTTCATATTCCGTAATTATGACTGAGTTTCGAATATGGAAAATTCATCACATTTTAGATTGAAATGCAACTCCAAAACATGCATATTGAAAATCAAGAAAATTATACTGGATACTAACTACACATTTTTCCGTAAGTATTCCGGGCTGGGCAAATCCAGCAAATTTTCCCAAAAATCCGGTCAAATCCGGCAAATTTCGGAATTATTCCATAAAAATCAAGAAGAAAAACACGTGGAAAACTGTTTTAATTTGTTCGAAACACATCAGCCGATTCAGAA